>NW_012130148.1:141812-157760 GCF_000143395.1 Atta cephalotes
GTGTGTGTGTGTGTGTGTGTGTGTGTGTGTGTGTGTGTGTGTGTGTGTGTGTGTGTGTGTGTGTGTGTATATATATATATAAATGATATATAAAATGATGTATTGATTATTCCATCGTTGAAGTGTTGCGCTCTACGCTGGCAACGTCAACGTCACCTCCGCTGCAGCTACTGCTGTTCGTTCACCCGACCTTGGCAAGGTCACGCAGTCACGATAAAAAGGAGCGAGGCAGAAGCGCGGAAGGTAAGCAAGGAGGGGTTGACTGGAAACAGAGGAGGGCAGAAGAGAGCGAGGAGAAGGTCTAATCAACGGCCGGCGTCATGCTCCAGAGAACATTGCGGGAAGAGAAGGCAGAAAAAGCGGCGAAACTGCCGGAGGGAGACAGAAGCGATGGCGAGAAATAGAAAGAGACGATCGCACGAGAAGCGGAGGCAATGCGGGGCGAGAGAAATGCCGACCAATCCCAATTCAAACACAAGAGACATCGATGGCTCCCAAGAGGATCAAAAAATCGTGAAAGTTACTGATATCGGCATCAAAATATGACCAGATTTTCCGTCTGAAGTAAGAAAATTTAATTTTTTCCGTCTATAACTCTACAAATCTTTAGAATTTTAATATTTTAACATTAACTTTCAAATTATACGAATACGTATGGTACTTTTGTAATATTATCACATTTACATAAGAATAATTTATTGTCCATTTAAATTGCTGTGGTAGTCAATAAGATTCTTCATAATTTAAGGAAATATAAATGAAATTTGCATAGAATGTTGCAATAGTGAAGAGTGTTTATCAAAAAATTGCTTATATATTAAATTGGAGGAAAGTTGGCGATAAATTAAAGATCCATTAAGTGATGACATCAGATTGACGATGATTCGATATAAATCTCGCAAATTCATATCCGTGATTTCTATCGCCACTCGATGTGAGCATACGTCGAGTTAAAAATAACGCCTTGCCGGATATTTATAGCGACAAAGTGAGAGAAGCGGGTGAAGAAAGATAGAGAAGAGGGCGAGGGTTAACGGGATAAGAAAAGAGAGATGCTCCTCGCGCCGATCGGCGACGATAGGACTTGCGAGGGAGCTCAAAGGCGAAAAAGAGTCACAGGACATTGAATATACGGATAGCACGGAAGACGGATAAAGAGAGGGATAGAGATGGCTGTAACTATGTAACTTGTCTGTCCGTGAATTGAGCAGCAGAAACCGATAAAGAGTAAGAGAGAAACAATCGAGTCCAGTACACCACAACCTTCGCAGCACAGGGTAGCTGAAGTAGAGCGACGACGTATAGTGCATTAGACAAGCCCAGAGCCGAAGAGAGAGAGAGAGAGAGAGAGAGAGAGAGAGAGAGAGTAGGAAAGTAGACGAGCAGCAGCGGCGGGTGCATTGCGCCTGAAGCAAGATGGCCTTGACGTGGACCGACCAGCGAGGGCAAGGACGACCGCCCAAGGGATATCCTCTCTTTTTATCTTTTCCATCTTGACTGTATGGCGGCAGTCGCACATCGACCACAACGACTGACAACTCCTCTTCTTGGCCCATAACCGCGCTCATCCACAACATTGTGACAACAACAACGACGACATCATTAACGATTGCCCTTGGCAATATTTGCCAGAAGATGTCATAAGCTAATAATTGAACTCCTTCTCTACCGAGAACATTGCAAAATTATGTTATAACGAAGAAGAGATTGCGTAACATGGTTATCTAAAATTATAAAGAATTTTTCAACTGACTATCACAAGAAAAAATTATAGAAATAAGTACAAGCATTTTAGATTAATAGTTGATAAAGCAGAATTAGGACAAAGCACGTGATAAGAAACATATATGGAGGGTGCGTGGCAATCAAAATATGAGCTCCGAATATGTGTATCAGTCGGTAGAGCGATAGATGTTAGAAATCAACTAGTATCGAAGTGAGGACTAACTGTGGCGTAAATAAATATTAGAACAAGTATGATCTTATAACTTTCTGTTTTTAAATCAAATAAACATTAATCATCGGTAGCAAATAATCAATAGATTATTTTAGTAATCTACATGAGTAAAAAAAACGAATGAAGAACAACGTAAATGTTTTAAAAATTATATTGTTCTCATTTTAATAAAGGCGCTATGCTTATTGCAATAAATAAATAAAATCACTTCTAAAACGATAAAATTAAAAATAAAAATTTTTGGATGCTCTACTTTTTACCTCTGAACATCGTGTTAACTGAATTTTGTGATATCTGATAAAAGATCTATAATGCGAAAATATCTGATAAAAGATCTATAACGCTAAAAGATCTATAACGATAAAGATCTTGAATGCTGAAGTGTATGCACTAATGTACTTTGAAAAATTTATGTTATAGCTAGTTATTTAATATATCACGAATTGAAAAGGGTTGAAAAATGTTGATCTAAAAAAAATCTACTCATCTTTTTTTCTATAAAACTAGAAATTAAATTTATATATATGAAAAGTACTTCTTATTTCTATTCTAATATTAGCGAACAAAATTAAAGAATATTTTTTATTCAATTAATTTTAAATCGATTGTAACGTTCAAGCATTAAAAAATGCGAACATCAAGTAATATAGATAGCAAAGATTATCGATTCCCATCAGCATCTACGAGTTTTGTACGGCAGAACGATCTCATCAGTCACCCTAGTCTGTTTCGCGTCCTTCAATCCCCTTTCAACAAGACGACGAAGTCGTCCCTGAAATCTGCTCGACTTCGGCAGTCATTCAATAATTCATGACGTCGCGATCTTACGCGAGAATACTTTATCGTTCGTGTGAGTAGAAGTAGTTGTCTGATCGGAAATCGATTCACGTACCGATAGTATATGGATAACATAAAGGGATGACATAAAAGGATAGAAAAGAACAGAAATGGAAACTATGTGAACAAACGTTCGACCATCCGTTTGCACTAACCATTGCACTTAATGTCATGAAATATCGACTGTCGCATCCCATTCGTTCAAGCTATTTCTTTCATGTTCATTTAATGACGGTGACGGACGTAACAATTGCGTATACTACATGCAAAGGAGCAAAAAATTCGAGTAAATTAGGCAGACTACTTGTCTGACATCAACCAAAACATAAATCGTCTACCGAAATTCATTGTTAAATTCATCAAACATCAAAATTATGACATCAAGATTAAGAAGCTTCTTCTACTTGAGCATTTCTTAAATACTGTTGTTATCAAGACCGTGAGATGCGATGAATAATTAGTTCAATACAATCGAATAACAAAAATAAAAAGAAATATAATCTTTGCTGCATCACTATCGTCAGTAACAAAAAATGAGATGAAATTAATTAAACAAGTCAATTAAAATGTTTGATCATTCTTTTAAGAAATAAATAAAATCAAAATAAAATAAAATTTATAATAGAGAAGAAAATAAGATAAAAAAAGCGGAGTAATTTGGATAGATTATAATAGAATTTTTTAATTGTAACAAATTGAGGAAGGTTATATTATATAAGGTTATATTATAATACATTTAATCAAACATACAGAACATACATTGATGCACTATTGACATCAGAAATACAAGATACGCTGCTGTACTGAAATAAAGCTATCCAATTTTATCCGATTTTTATACAAATATTGAAAAGCAAATTGGATAGGACAGTAAGGCAATTTGGAATGATTAATATATCCGAAACTTTTTGTCATTTTGTCTTATTTAAACAATACACGTGCTCAAAAAGCAGATGCTCAAAACAAGTCAACAATTTGAACTTTTCTTGGGAAAAAATAAAATCAAACTTTTTAATGCGAAAACTTGAAATTAGAACAATATTCTAGCAACAGCGACCGCAAATAAATTACTTCTTTTCTTCAGTTCCAACATAGTATTCATGAAACCACACCTTACATTTTTGACGTGTTTTCCATAACAACGTGTGCGTCAAACCTTATTCAAAATGCCCCGCTATCCAATTTGCTCTGCACTAAAAAAAAAAAATCTAATAATATTCAAATGTTAAGCAAAAGAATTCTAAATGTTTGGTTAATATTATATAACAAAAACTAATTTTATTTTTCTAGATATTTAATAAGTATCAATATAAATGATTGATTATATTATTACGTTTGATAATACTTAATATTAAATACTAAATATTAAATACTAAATATTAAAAAAAGTAAAATTATTTGGTTATATTTAACCGAACAGTGTTTTCTTTGCATTGTAATCTATAATATACTTTAAATGTATTAATTTATTTATAATCAATATTTTAAGAATTGTCAAAGATCTGTTTTAAGTCCATCTAATTTTACTTCATTTTCGCCTTACTTCGTTCAAGAGCTTTTACCGAAGATCACTAGATTTTCTCTCCAAGATTTCCCGAGTAATTTTAATGCGTTAAAAGTAGAAAAGTTCGAAAATTGAGTTCCGAAGAAACGGAAAGTGCGAAGGCAGACGGCAAATAAAGTTTATGCGAGGCGGTCAGCGTAAAAGTATCGAAGTGCGATGTAACACGCACGAAAGTGGCGCGAAAGAGGCGTGCCGCCGCCGGCCGCACCGAGGATGAAATATCCGCGCTGACATATTGACACTGGGGAGTCGTAATTCGCGCCTCTCGGGCAAACAGAGGGCTGCGTTCAGGCGCCGAGGTGGAGTTAGTCGTCGATGCTCAACGGTGCACGTTCCTGAAAAAGATCTCTCTCTCCCAAGGCGAGAATCCGTTTCGCTTCACGGAGCTTGTGTGCGCAAAGAGCATACATCGGCGAGTCGACCGGGCTGTTTGTTCTTCGTCGATTAATGTTTGGTTGCGAGCAAAGTGAAAAGGAAAATGTGAAAAAAGACGGTAAGATATCATGGTAAGATTTTGATTATCCAAATGTTGTTATCAATTTTTTTTGTTATTTAACGTTGCACAACAGATCTGTTTTTTATTCCACTACACTAGACTGTACTACAACTTTCTTTCGTAAAATATCAAATATATACACTGAAAGAAAATCGAAATCATATACTGACATTGCAGATAGGCTAACGCAACTAAAAATTTGCTGCTACAATCAAAAACTGATCACTGCAGCCATATAAAAATGCTATATCATATTTTACTATCTAAATTGTTGCAGCAACCAATCTTTTCTTTCAGTGTAGAGATCTATAAGTTCTACCTTTAAGTTCTAAAAGTGTATATAATACTAAGCTACAGATCTAAAAAACAAGTAAGATAATAGTTGCGTTCAGTAGAACAAAATAGTTTTGTAACTATATTGTAAAATTCTTTATAAGATAACTGATGTTTACAATTAGATCTAATGAAGAATTAGGAACCAATTTCACATTAAATCTTATAGTTCCAAAGCTGTTTTTACTATTAAACGCACTCAATATAATTCCTTTAATATAAGAGTAAAAGATTAAAAATAAAACTTTAGTCCCTTCTGAAGACTGAAGAAATAAGTCAAATGTTTTGAAGTTCGCGAGTACCGTCGCTACAGGTCGCGTCGTTACAGGTCGTAAGGGTCGCCACGTATCAAAATGTACAAAATTGTTGCACTTTCCACGCTGCGATACGTTCAATCTTACGGTCCGCATAGTAGATATTACAAGCCGCACCTCCGCCGAGCGATTGTCCATCCAACCCTCCGCCCCCTTTCCTGCTCTCGCGCCCTTGCTGCCACATTAAAATAATTTAATTTAATACCCAGCAATTCCGCTTATTGCCATTGCAACATCAATTTTAATAATAGCCCTCTCAGCGAGCGAGAGCCTCCCCAACACCCTCTCGGAACTCGCCCGCTCGCTTCGTTCGGCGACGGCCGCGACGGCGGCACAACGGCAGCGTTTCTGCACCTCCATAGAAACCCAAAGTGCGCAACACACATTCGATATTACGACCTCGCTGGTAATGATGTTTTTTTCTCCAATATTACTGAGAGATTTTTTTCAGGGCGCCAATCTATTTGCGCGCCGCGCGCGCGGAATGGGATCGGCGGAGGGAGATTACAGCCGTCGTTACAGATTACACAAGGCTGCGATGATTCCGTTGTCTGGGAGCGGCTTACTTCTTTCTCGGTAATCTGTGTACGTTAAACGCGAGACTAATAATGATTCCTTCCGATCATGTTCATAAATTCTTCTTCCCCGGACATGGTATTCGCCGCGCGTACATTATATCTTTATATAAAGTATTCTTAATTTCAAAGTTTAAATTTAAAATAACATGAATTTTCACACGAAATAAAGCGATGACTGCATAAGTAATGAGGAGAACCTATATGCAAAGTGCTTTAAAATATATTATGCACACGGAAAAAACAGTATGGTTGGTTTACACAGAATTCTGGTAATACCAACCAGATTAAATGATAAAATATGGAGCAATTATTTATGTAGTTGTTTGAACCATAGTACAATGGAAATTAGATTATGTTGCAGCAATGATGGCATTTCACATATGCATATTTTTAATTGTAAGCGTGGTGAGTCGCTTTTGCTTTCTGAAATTGCAACTTAATTTAGAACATAATGTATAACAAGAAATTTTTATTAATAATTTAATTCTTATTATTATACATCATGAGTTATAATGCAAAGTAAAATATGGCATAGCATTTTTAATCGGCTGCAGCAATTAGTTTTTGATTGTAGCAGTAAATTTTTAATTGCGTTAGCTTATCCGCAAAGTATATGATTTCGACAGGCTAAAGCAAGTAAAAATTTACTGCTACAACCAAAAACTGGTTGCTGTAGCCGATTAAAAATGCTATGTCATATTTTATTATTTAAATTGTTGTAGCAATCAATTTTTTTTTTCAGTGCACGATTGATGCAACTATACAGATATATAAATTATATATAAATGATCCCCCAAGTTTTAGTTGTCACAATCAGATCACGCCTAACTACATTGATATAGTTGATACATCAAGTAAATAAATCATATATATCAACCATACATATTCCTATCACATAAAGATAACTAGATGATGTTTCTATATTGCTCACAACTAAATATTTTTAGTTATATGAACTATATTTTTTTTTCCGTGCATAAATAATATATATCCGTCTCGATATATATATTATGTTACTGTTATGTTACTGTCTGCTTCTTGATAGACAGAATGAATTTTCACATCTGATAGTCTTCATTAAAATTTTAATAAGGATGTAGGGATATGTGTGTATGTTTCCAGTGATTATGCTAAGTTCCTATAAGATGCTAGAGAAAGAGAGAGATAAAAAGAGAGAGGGGAAGAGTGGCGAAAGGATTAAGAAAGATCGCTTCTCGCACGTGCATCCGCTCTCGAGGAGATTCTTCCGCGCGACGGAGTAGGAGCGAGTTCCGAAGTACCCCGGAGTACACCGAGATTGGCGGCCGGTGCTCGAGAGGAGCACTCGGCGTGCCTACATAAATTCACGGGCGCGTCGAGACGTGTTAGCGTTATTACGTGTGTCGAGAGGAATACCGATCTGTCGGTCGGTCGGCAGTTTTCTCCGTCCTTGCGCAGTACACCCATAACCGGTGCACCCACCGACCGTTGCCGTTGCAGCACAGTCTCAAACACCCGCTAGCGAAACTCTCCCGACCGTCAGACAGGTGGTAGCGGGATCGCGTTACAGAAATTGCCAATTACCTATAACATGCAATTCCTACCTACTCCCGTCGCGCTCTTCGCCCTGCTATCGTATTAATCCGCCGCTGCACAACCGGGCTGCGCGTAATCGCGCGAGAAACCATCGTCAAAATTGGACAGCCGCGTATCTTTTCCCGCGGACGTAAAAGGGTTTCCCAGAAAACACTCTTTTCTCAATCGTGCTATTTTATTGCTTTCAGCAAACACAAAGTAGTGCAAAAAAAAACATCAGCAATAAGCAATACAAAGTTTTTTTGCTTTTAATACATTATTGTCTCATGTTCATGACTGGCTGATTCGCTTCCCTAACAGCATAGACCATCCTGAAGACGTCCAAAGGACGTCTGTATGTCCTTTGAACATCCCAAGGATATCTTCAGGATGTATCCCGGATAAAATGTGTTATTAGGGTTACTATTTACATATCTTATTGCTTACTATTTTCTATGTGTCACTAGCCTAATATTTACACACATTCTAAGTTATCATTCAAGTTTTAAGTCTTAATAAGAAATTGATCAATTACAGTCGAATGTGAAAAGAATAAGCGACTATGATTGCGAAGAATCTCTTTCGTCTAGATATCATCTATGCCAGGCCTGTGGAATTTGAGTGAGAGCAAGTTAAAACGCAAAGCTATCAATGTAAATAAATTCAATGTAAGATTTCAGAAACTATAAAGTATTGATAAGTATCTCAGATGCGCATCAACATTTTATAGTCTCAAAATCTTACCTACATTAAATTTTTTTACATCGATAGCTTTGAATTTGGCTCTGGAGCTCAAATTGGACAGGTCTAACCTATGCAATCGAGCGCTGCTATCCTAGAAGTATAAAAACATAGCACGATATTAATTTTTGCACCGCGACCGAGGATCGATCATCCATTCGTATATCCGCGTGTGCATCCAGAGAGTTCGGTCCCGAAGAGAAGAGGTCTCGGTCACCAGCGAGAGTCGAGCGTTTTTCACTTAATAACTTGAACTGGAAGATAGTCAGCAAGCTCTTAACCGAGAATCCGGATGAGGTTAAAACCACTCATTTAAAATTATAAAAGTCCATAATTGGCTGCAATGACGTCAGAATGAGGAATGTTATGCTTGCGCAGCAAGGACGAACATTTTTGTACATTGTACATACTTCCCCAAATAAAGAAGAAGAAGAGAGAAAGAAGCTGCCATTCGCACGAAAAAAACCAATCTAATTAGCGAAAACTAACGGAACGCAGCACACATCGTGCTTAATTGGAGAAGAAACCTCAAAACCTCCGTTATCCACCTAATTAATTAACCACCCGCAAACTTTCCTTTAAAGGCCGCGCACCAGCTGGCTTTCTCGCTGATTGCGATTAATTCTGGCTATCTCCGTCGCGCACATAAATCTCTTTTATCAGAGATTAAGGAGACGTGTTAAATTCATATTTAAAAAAGGCAAGTTGCATCGATATAAAAAAATTTAATGTAGATAAGATTTCGTGACTGTAAAGTGTTGATACGCATCTCCTTGTAATACTGTGTCTAATTACGAAAGAATTGCATATCCGGTTTAACGAAAGAATTGCATATCCGGTTTTGTCCTTCTTCGACTCAATTTCAATGATTTTATTTTCAGCCATCGATTGAGTTTATGTAAAATCAACATCACCCGATGATCGGCATTTACGCGGAAAAGATCCGCTCTTTTTTTACGAGTTATACTTGAAGTAAACATCTTGGACGACCGGCTGAGGAACCGGCTGTCAACCGCGCCTCTTCGCATCTATGCGAATTAACGCATGCTTTCGCGATCGTAAACGACGGAAAATAATGAGATAGCCTAACGATGTAGTCGCTTGTTCGGAATGCCAAATAGAATAGCCAACATCGAACAGAATGAAAGATATCATCAGTGATCATTGATACAAACCATGAAAACGCTCTCTCTTACGAGAAGATAGCGCGATGCATTCGATTCTTCCTGTGTTAATTCACGGGCAATGCTTGACCGATAATTATATCAATTATACCGACTGCATATTCTTATACAGTCGGTATAACAATGAATAATAACATTCATTTATCTCACAAAAAGAAACTTTCATTATCGAAGAAATGTTAACGACCGCAAATATTGCGTTTAAATGCACACAATCGAAGATACTATTTTCAACACCACTAATTTTTTCTGAAGATAATAAACGTTCTATGGTTAAAAGAATTAACATATAACGATTAAATAATCAGTAAACGAATGCTTGAAAACTGATCTATCGAAATAGCGCAAAAAAATTCCTCAAGTTATGATTAATGTAAAAACAATGAATAATGCAGTGTGTTCAATAAGGGAAACGCGGCCAAGTCATACATCAATACTTTATTTTATCGCTACTATCATTCAAGCCCATTTCTATTGTAAGTATTGAGTTGTCCGGACAGTTCATGCCCCAAAAGATTTAAATTTAATAAATGTATACTAAAATTTAAATCTTCTGCGTTTAAATTTTCCTTCAAAATCGGCATGAACTTTCCGGACAATCCAATACTTCAATATAGATTAACATCAATACTTTGAGGTTTCTACGGATACTTCCTTCAAAGAAGTTATGCGGTTTGCGGGTTATCTTTATGTCTTGATATATCATTAAATGTCAACATTGTGTAAACATTGCAGTTCATTTCATCAGGGCCTGAAGCAATTTCGGTTTGATATATCTTTATCATTTTCTAATTCTTAACCAAGATTAAAGTTAATTTATATTGATACACGGAAAGAATAATTTTGCTAAAATATTTAAAAATTTAGCTAGATACAGATTTAAAAATAAATATATATATGGGACATTCAAACTGAATGTTAAAAATGTCAAAGTTTTTTCCAACATTACTCATCATATTCGAGTTTCCTACATAATTATTTTGATAGTCCAACAAAATTATTTTCAGATCTGTGTCTATCTAAATTTTTAGTAAAATTATAGATATTTTAGTAAAATTGTTCTTTCCGTGTAGAAATCAAAAGAACCGAATTATCCAAATATTTAACAAAAATTTTTTTAAGTCTTCAATTAATACGCTCGTACGTAGAAGCAATGTAGGGATAATCCAGTTCATTTTCTTGATTCTTAAAAATAAAATCGAGAAATGTTGGGAAATGCGGTCAATCGATTACGAATAAGCAATGGCTACAGTAAGCATCCAGCAGCAACGGTAGCAAACATCTATCCGGTCACTTCCCGCGAGCGCGACGTGTAACGCCATTCGCGGTTTATTATTAATAGGACGATAAGATCGCGAGGCATTACGTGAAACACACAGCTCGTCAAGCCGTAACTGGTTCCGCGCCGAAGATAGAGTCCCTCATCTATCTCCAGCGACGTGCGATACAAGAACGCGGGCGAACAGGGGTGCGCAACCTCCGACTTACGTCTCATGCCCTGGTGACTTGCGCGTAAGCATCAGCCAATTTTCGTGAGAGAAGCCATGTCACGACGCGGCAAGTGTAAAGATGACAAATGCGACGGCATTGAATCTGACAAGCGTATCGTTTCCAGAGAAATAAGATCTTCTATTGCACCTACCGCCGAATTCTCAGGAAGGCCATCCTTTTCAAGCAGGTTTGTACTACTCTCGCAAAACGTCATGAGCAAATGGTAAAATATCGTTAGTCTGGTTTTTTTCTTCGAAGCTAAACTTCTTGTAATATTCGTTTTATCTCCTTTTTTCTTCAACATGGAGAGAAAAAAAGGATAGATGAACTGTGCAAAATGTTCAGCTGAAAAGAACTTTACATTAATCCTTAAATCACTGTTGATGTCTAAGCCGAATTTACGCATTTTACATTCAAAATATTATCGTTACGGGCATATGAAGAAATGTTTTCATTAGTTCGCTATTACAGGAAGTTATTAGACGCAACTGTAGAAAGACGCATGACCGATAATACGATGCATTTGCGCGCGTTGCCGGACAGATTAGTAGAGTCTCGTTCTGCTAATCGCCCTTGCCAGACTATAAATTATTTTTGCGGGAAATGAACTCGTAAAAACTCGCAAAACAGCTCAGCGCAGATCTCTTGCATAGGAACACGAAGACCATCTTGAGATCGTCTCCGCGGCAAGAATTCGCCAAAGAAATCGGAGGCAAGGTACTAAGACACTTTTAGTATCTTTACGCGAAGGTTGACATTTTCTCGGAAGCGAAGTATAGTAACAAAGTCAAAAATCGAGGATTTGTATCATGCGATAATCTCTTCCTTCACGCACGCTGATGTCAAAATGACCGAAATTATTTTAAAAAAAAAACCTATAAACTATAAAAAAGTCAGCATATAATTCTGTATATATTATCTCTTCTATAATATTCTATGTAATTTTTCAAAATTATTTCAGAAATTTGATATATAAATTTTTATTTCTTAAGCAGAAAAAAATTTAGAGAAAGTTCTACTACTTAATTTATTTAATTTTCTTGTTCACATTAGAACAATTATATTCCCCTAAGTAATAACTAAGCTACATATTTTCCCTGAGAAAAGATCAGGTAAAAAAAATTTTAAACAATCTGAAATTTTATTTAAAGGTAAAAAAACGAAGAAAATTAAATTAAATCCTACTATGTGTACATTTATATTTACATGTACATTTAAAATATATTTTTATTATAATCATTGATGTAATAAAAAATAGAAAACACAAAAAGAATGTAAATGAAAAATATCATTTCTTACTAATAGGACAGGGAATATTTGACGTGAAAATGCTATTCCCGACAACTTGAATATTGTTCAGCGAGCTGACTGAATTAATTCGGCCCTCAGGACGACGCGACGTGTCAGACGACAGGACCCACATCCAAGCACAATGACAGGACGATATTCGGACATCATGGCCTTTAGGCGGTTAGAAAGTTCAAAGGTCAATGAACCGCAACTGGCCACGCGAAAGGATTGCAATGCAGGCGTGGACGCGCCGCACGCACGCACGTACGCACTGTATGGAGAGCTCGAGGAAGAAGAAAGGAGAGATATTGAAAGGCTCGTTTTTTGCCAACTGATTTACTCTTACGAATTGCCCGTGCGAAGAAATATTTTCTTAAGTGCGATAAAAGATCAAAACAAACGGCGCACGCGGTGCGCGCATTCGTGACCATGGTGGTGCAGCAGCGAAGAGATTCTCTCTCGCTCTCGTGATAGCAATGCCGATGCGTTGGATGCCCGCCGTAGAAAGAAAGGATGTTTGAAAAATAAGAAACACAGAAGTAATACAAGTCGCGAGCGAGACAGAACGAAGCCACGGGCAATAATTCTCATATTTTAGGGAGGCAATTTCGAAGGCGAGTGCGCACACACGAGGGAAGAGCTGGATTTTCGAGGGCTGTATTTTTCGATAATTTATGCCAACGAGCCTCTCCCGCTCGGCTCGGCATGAGCTTTCCGAGAAGCGATTCCCTTCGCCATGCCTATAGTTGCCCATCCGCGAAACTTCGTCCAGTGAAATAACTTCAGATTCGGGCACGCGCGCTTGGCGTATCACGACATTTTCTTTATCGGAAATTGCATGGCGATTCCTAAATTAAGTATACTTTGTTTCGAAGAAATTCTTTGAAGGAAATATTTCCTTACACGCACACACAAGACATAAAATAAAATAAAATTTTTTAACACTTTAAAGGTTATTCCAATCTGCCTTACGTCAAAGTTTTTGAAATTTAAATGTGTTATTTAAGTGTGTGTTTCAAAGCTTTCTGTCGCAGACGAATATGGAACAAAAGCAGAGAGAGATTTAAGTAACACACACTAAATATTTAAATTTTAAAGACTATTTAAAATAAGGCAAATTGAAACAACTTAACAGTGTTCAAGAATTTCATTTTATTATCTTTTGTAAAGTAATATATTTTCTTCAAAGAATTTCTTTAAAACGAAGTACAGTCCATTTCAATCAATTCACTAAAATATTTCAAAATCCTTAAGTTTAAGACAAAAATGTTTCAAACAAAAGTTGCTTAAATATTAGGAGCAAAGAAAGAAGGTAATGATCTTGAGGAGATAGCTTTAAAGTCAAGTTAAGATTACTTAAAATTTGTTTAATTAAAACCCCCATTTTTTTATTTCATATTCATATAATTGACTTCAAGAAGTTTTCAAAATACTATAACAAAGTATTTTCATTAAATATTTTACAAGTTATGATGCTTGAAAGTTAATAGCTTAAGTTAATCTATTATCTCAAAGTAAGTACCTAAATTTGAAAGATGAGCTTGAGAACATATCAAGGTCACCATTCTTCTTTTTCCCTAATAATTGAGCCACTTTTGTCTAAAATATTTTTGCTTCAAACTTAAGAATTTTCAGATATTCTAGTTAATTGAAATAGAGCATCCTGTATTCCTAAATGATCAAATCGAAAATTTCGATTGTACCATGCAAATCTACAACAATAAACAGAAGCGTGACCAATCTAATGCAAAACGGAAAAAAAAGGAAAGAGATAAAACAATGAAACAATTTAATAACACCAATACGCGGTAGGCGGGAAAGAGAATGTGTATCCATATTTATAGGTGTTCCAGTAGGGCAGGTAGTAGTACGTGGAAGGATTTAAGATACGCGAGACCAAGGTAGGCCGTAGCTCGGATGCAGATGATCCAAGATTATAGACATTAGGGACATTAGCCTTGGTTTTATGCGATTCTTCGGGTGGCCCCGGGGTCTCCCGGCTTTGCATTCGTGCCCCGCATACGCGTGTACCGAGTTGCCCGCGTGAAATAATCTAGCACTTTCCAATACATCTATTCTGAGAATCGTACAGACAACTTTTGTAATATCATTTAAAAAATCAAACATACAAGAAAGATTTCTGTCGACGAGGTAGGTGCAGATGCCTAATGTACGTAACGCGTACATTATAATGTATAAACACGAAAGAAAGCACGCATCACATGGTCAAAGGAACATATTCGCACGAGAGGATAAATCGTCGACGAGATAGGTGCAAGAGGGCGAGAGTGAACCGCAATCGAAAGACGAATGAAACATCGAAGGCGACGATTACGGGAGTGACTATCCTATAATCCACCAGCAAGGATGATTTCTTAGATCTTATGCTTGATTGGTAATTGGATCCTATTTCGATATAGGTATATACTCGCGGATGAAGAAGGTCGTTTACCTCTTTCGATGGAACAATCTTCTTGCGGTGAAAGAGTCAGTCCGAGATCGAATCATTCACTTCCTCTGCTTCCGATTTCGCCTAAACGCGTTAATTATATTTATCGTGGAAATATATTTACCGCGCTTAAAGAGATGAATTAATGAAATATCAAAGGATATTAAGAGTAATTGATAAAAAATTAAGAAATAAGTCATTTACATAAATTTAAAAAATTGTTTGAATATTGGTTTGTTCTCCTTCAACGTGTAATTTTTGCATTACACCTTTCATATATAAAATAAGACGTCATAGAGACAAAGTAGTGCCGTATGTTCCTCTCGATCCATAGCATCCATACGTGAAGAGAAAGCCGATTCGGGGGAGCAAACCGCAGGGATGTGTCGTGGCGGTTTAAGGATGATGAAGGCAGGACCTGACATTCCTTGACAGACAACCGCAGACAATGTCGACTTGGTTGCATAAACTCAATAGTCCATTACCGACAGTGTTTACGATTTTTCAATTATTGGCTGGTGAAGGATTATCGTTATGACGAAGACAAGGTCATCAAAAAGATTCTCGATAGATAGGCAGATATGCAATGAAGCCGGAAAGACATATTTTATCGATTTGTCTTTAAATATTCATATATGTCATATCATGCGAACGTTTTCAAAATGTTTTAAAAAAATATCATAAAAAATTGTCTATCGAATAATATTTCTTGCATTATATTTCAAATTAAATCTACACTATTAAAAAAAAGTTTATGTACAACGGAAATTTATGTATAACGGAACTTTCAAGCAGATACATAAAAAAATATTTAATGTTATCAAAAATGAAATAACAAGTAATTTAAATTTAATGTTCACAGGTATTAAATTTCACACAAATTTGCATAAAATTTTATGGAAAAAACACTAAATTTCATACATATGTATACACAAATATACTTTTCGGTTACGCATACTTTAAATTTAATGTAATGCCTTTAAATTAAATTAAATTTGCATAACTTAAAAATACATTTTTAACAGTGTGTGTTTTATGCCGAAGTAATATTTGCGACTGCATTTAGGAGTGTCGACTTAAAATTGCCAAGTGTGCTAAGTGTGGAGTAATGAGTGGAGGCAAGGGCAGACAGACAACAAAAAAAAGTCTTGTGATTGTAT
>NW_012130148.1:159500-163268 GCF_000143395.1 Atta cephalotes
ATATATATATATATATATATATATATATATATATACATATATATATATATATATATACATTCATATCACCGGTTGGTCTTGTCGATGACAAACTAAAGCGGAAAACGAGTCATCTCAACAGAATGCATCTCATGACACTGACCGAGCAAAATCGCAACAAAAAATTTTTTCGTCTCAACATGTATAATATTTAATTAATATACTATAATTAATAAACTTCTGCTCGATTAATGTAATTAAAATTTTATGTATATAGGGTGTGTCTGAAATAACGCCAATTAATCATGCTATTCCTAACAAAAAAATCAAGTCGAAAAGTCCTCTACTATTTTCCAATTTTCGCAATATTTTTTTTCATCACCCAATGAAAATGTCTAATCGAATACAAAATGCTTAAAATCACGTGATATATAAGACAACTTTAAGATATCTTTAAGAGATTCTTTAAGAAACATCTTCACAACATATTTCACAAAGAACACTGAAAGATATCTTAAAATTATCTTATACATCGATTTTATTCGTTTATTTGGCAATCTTTCGAAATTAATATCTCGATAATTATTTTGTAAATTGCAAAATGATAAACTTTTCGATTCAGGTTTTTTTTATTAGAAATAGCACTGTATTAATGGGCGTTATTTCAGATGCACCCTTACACATACTGAGGTAAAAAATTTAAATGCTAATTCTATGCCAAAACGGCAAATTTCATTTGCATATAAAGAGATCGCAAATTATTTGCAGGTATAACAAATATTTATTCTTTTTTTGTACCCGCTACAAAAATGATTTGCGACAAATGCAAAATATTTGTAAAATATGCAAATTTGTTAGAAATATCAAACAAATTTGACAATTATATTTTGTGTTCCCCCTTTCGTATTCATAGCAAATTTTCCCCTCTCTCTCCCTCTTTTTAAATATACACTTTATCTTAGAATGTTTTGAGGAGAGAGCTTCAACTTAATATAAAATCAAAATTTCCAACACAAACAGAAGTCACTTCTGTGTAAAATAGAAATCTAGATTGCATAAAGTATAGCGTATAAAAAAATATATTTGCAATTTATTGAAATCCATAAAATTTATACGTATGTTAAAACATACATCATGCATAATGTATATATTTAGAAAGATGGTAACCGGCTTGACTTCGCGAATATTTCTGACAAGATAATACATTTTCTAATCTAAGATTTAATAATCTTCAAAGAAAAAATTGCAAGAGGAAATATTGTAATATTAATAATAACGGATACAATCAGCTCGTTTGACAATTAATTTTGTTCTGTCATAAATAAAATTTTGAATATAGAAATTATTTGACAATCAAATGATAAATATATCTATATAAAAACATGAATCTATAATTGTTGTACGCAAATTGAAAGCAGTCGAAAATTATCTCAGTATAAAAGACTTAATTTAAAATATAATGCATGAAATATTAATGTACCAAAATATATATTAAATACTTATACTATACTTATTATGTATGTTTACTATACAAAAGCAGTTAACGTTGCTTTCAACAAAAATATCTAAAAGTTTCTGGTAATTTAAAATAAAGATTACTTTTCAATTTATTCTCTTTTTTAAAAACATAATTCTTTTATAAAAGCAATATTTTTTTATAAAAATAATTTAATCAACAGAATAAAATTAACTGAGATTTTATAAATCTTAATCATTCTTCTAAATCTAAACAATATGTGTGTGTGTGTGTGTGTGTGTGTGTGTATAAAAGCAAAACAATTAAAAGCTATAATTTTCACAAATAATCTGAACATATAATAACTATAATAACAATAATTAAAACAATGAAATGAATCGAGAAGTTTAAACACAAAAAACAGAGAAATATCATCAATTACAACTAGTAATCTAGGTGCTTACAATTAGTAATATTTATATGTAAATACAACTATATAAGTTCTGTATATTGTGCGCTTATTTGGTTTATTGGATTTGAAACACAATCATGAAGTAAAATACTAATCTTACTTAATCGTCTTCACAATAATGGTATTAACACCTTAAAAAGATAACCTATTACGAAAAATATTACTTCAACCGGGATTTGAGAACTCGGATTTGAGAATTAAATAAATTATCTAATAATTAAATAAATTATTAATCTTAAATTCCATGTGGGCGTTCTATTCGATCACCAAGGCATGTAATGATATTAATCGTAATGTTTTTCAGGTCACATGAAATAAACAGTATTAAGTGAAATAGACCAAAAAACGTTTAAACACAAATAAGAAGAGAAATTCCAAATAGCAAAAATAATAATTATATTTGTATAATGACATATGAATATTACTAACAATAAACATCAACAACAACCTGCTTTAATTGAAAATTGTATTTCTCCTTAATAATTAAAATATTTGTACATATTCGTATAATTAGTATGTCACAATGTTTTATAAATGTAAACAAGATTATTCGCAATATTAAAAGATATATACAAAAAATTATAACATTTCGACTTACCTTTTAGCTGCGTGGTCTCAATTGCGAACATGTTCAGCGCCAAAAGCTGAAGTAAACGAGTACCAGGAAGCGGTAGTGGCGAGTGCTGCAACAAAGCTCTGAATTCCTTCAGCATTTGAACACCGGCTTCTTGAAAAGTTTCCATTCTGAAAAAAGAATACAATGTTTTTATACTCTTACAACATTTATATTTTGTAACATCAAAAATGTAAATCACCTGACTGTTATTAAATCTACTTGATTAAATCTACTATTTTATTTCAAATATTAATTTTGAGGAAGCCACTTGACTAAAAATCGAATAAGAGAGAATAATAGAGAAGTTAAATAAATGAAATTTCTTTGTTCCAGCACATCTTAAATTTCCATTTATTTAACCTATCATTATCAATAAGTTAAATTTTAATGTTAACCATTATTGATATACATATATATATATAAACAGCCCGAAAGTGAGTGGTGATAATTTTAGATGATTAATAAACAATGTTTATTCGCTTTAAGCAATAAAAGACATTTACGTATATTTATATATACGTATGGTTCAAAATAACAATTCAAGTTTGATATCACTTAATAATATTTGTTAAAATCTTATATATTTTGATAATTACAAAGTTTTTAGAGAAATTCATAAGTATATACTCTGACGTGTAAAATCAATTATTTCCTATTAACACATTGAAATATCAATAACAATATTTCAAGTGTGATAAGTAATTCAAAATACTATTCGCTTTCCTTCATCTTCGAAAACGCCTAATAGGAACAATTAATAGCAAGGAAAACGTTTCTCAACATTAGTAACCGTGTAAATATCTTGTTAATCGATCCATCTCTAAATAATCGAGTTTAGATCGAAATCGGCGAATCTGTGACCCACGACGGCGGTTAATCCGAGACCGATGATAAAGGAGGACGAAGGTTGGCCGCGAGGTCTAGAGTCGCCAAGGGGCCTTCCTCGTAAACACGGCAACGGGAGATCTCGCATAGCGGACGCTATCTTTCCCACAGCCTCTTTTCGCGTAGCGTACCGTCTACATACATATATATACAATATATAGTTATACATGTATAGTTATAAATATATATGCATATTTATATATATATGCATATTTTACATATATATATATATATATATATATATATATATATATATATATAGATAATAATTATAGTAGTACGTACTACTACATAGTATATACTACCTACCGTACGTCGTACGTCGTTACGTACGTACGTAGTTAAGTTCGTTACGACCTA
>NW_012130148.1:163398-172681 GCF_000143395.1 Atta cephalotes
TTTACCTTACCCTACTACCTACCGTTTCGTACGTACGTACGTACCGTACTACTACTATATATATATATATATATATATATATATATATATAATATATATATATATATTATATATATATATATATTATATATATATATATATATATATATATATATATATATATATATATGCAAAATATTAAATCTGTGTAACGTCTCACATGATATCTTACCCACGTCGCGCTTGTAACTCGGAGTATTCGTGACGCAACCTACTTTCAATCCTTTCTAGCTCCTCCTATCACATTATCTTACCTAACAGTCTTAAACGCAGAAATTTTAAAATATGGAAAAAATCAAATATCTATTTTTAATGTTGCCAAAAATTCATGTCAAACATTTTTTAATTAGATCTTTTATAATAACTGCAATTAGAAAGAATTTATTTAAATATTTCATTTATTCTAATTTTTTCTAGTTATCTTGATTACAATGAATTTACTATGTAGACCATTTTCAATACAATACATGAAAAGGATGATTTTATAAAAATAGATAGATTTTATAAAAATATAGATCTAAAAATAGTTTTATTGTGAGCTATAAAAATAATTATGTAGGACGCTCAAACTGACTGTTAAAATGTCAAAACTTTTTTGCATTGCTCATTACGCTTAAGATTATGTAATTATTAGATGGTTCAATAAAATTATTTTCAGATCTGTATTTAGCTACATTTTTCGATATTTCAGCAAAATCATTCTTTCCATATACATAAAGGTAACAAAATTTTCCTTATCACAAATCAATTTCACTTAAATCTGATATTTTTATAGATTTTAGACATTCTTACAATTATTTTTATTTCTTTTCTCCGATTGTTTAAGAACAAATAATACTTTTCTAAAATCAAAAGGAATAAGACTGTTCGATGCATTACTCGTTATATATTACGTTCGAAATATGGTTTAATGAATGTTACGCAGTACTGTTACAGGAAAGTAAAATTAATTCGATCTTCAAAGAGAAATGATAAAAGGACTTTAGAAACGCGAGAGGGAAAGGGTTTACTGTCATAAATAATTGCGCACTTACTCTCAAGCGTAATTTCTGTGCTATTTTTGCTGTGTCAGAAGGAATCAATAAGTAAGCTTCTGTAATTCATCGCGCGGACAAACGGCCACAAGGAATTGTTGATAGACCGTAACATTAGTGTCCTGCAAAATGACTGACAAGAAAGACATTTGGAAAAGTCGGTACTATCTTGTTCTCAGAACTTATATGACTATATCAGGCATATGGCCGTATCAAAGTCTTCGCGACAGATACATACACTTTATACCAACATTTACATTCTGCTCTAGTATTCTGATACCTCAGGTAAAACGCTTATGAGAAAACAATTCACGATAAATTATATTTATGTCCTCGAATTAATCATTATAATTTTTTCTATTAATAAAAACTTTGATGAATTAATGTTGCACAATATTAATCCTAATATAGTTAATGTATGTGTTAATTACCTCGAATATCAATGAGATAATAGAAAGTATAACAGCAGCGATGATCAGTATAATATTCAGTTATAAAGTAGCGAGTTTAATGTTTGACAAAAATGTAAGTAATAATTTTAATAAATTCAATCTTACCGTAAGGTAATCAAACTGTTTCTTCATTAAATCATTAATATGATAAAAAATATGCAAATGTATATTACACAGATAAAGTCTTGTCTTAAGATAATAGAGGAAGATTGGCTGTCGTTAAATACAGATGTAGAAAGGTCTATTCTGCAACATCACACTAAATACGGACAATATCTGTCGACATCTTATGCAGGTACATCATAGAAAATGTATAAGATGTACTTTTTAAATATGCATACTAATTGATCTATATAACGGTATATTTTTTATTTTCGTAATTTCTTAAATTTTTCATTTTTTTTTAATCTTAAAACTTAAGTTAAAACTTAATCTTAAATCTTAAAACGTAAGTATTTATTATAAAAAAGATGTTCTTAGTAATTCGAAGCGTTTTTAAACAAGGAAGACTTTTAAAGAGGCTTTTAATAAAAATGTATGAAAATAATTCACTAATATAATATGTACTATATTTTTTCTAGTTTTCATGCATATGATACAAGTTTTTTACTTGCTCAAATCAGTCATCCTGACGCTCTTAGAAACCGATATCGCAAATTCTACAAAAACAATTACAAAGTTGCCATTTCGTGTCGAGTATGGCGTGGACATAGAACGATACTTCTACCCAATAACAATTCACTGTTATCTAGCTGTCTTCGCTCACGTATTTAGTACAATCGCGGTTGACTCCTTATATTGTATATTGATCCAGCATGCCTGTGGAATGTTCTCTATCATTGGGTAAAAATATCAGGTTTCACAACTAACAGTCACAAACTAAGATAAAAGTATTTCTTGCACCAATATTTTAGTGCGCTTCCAGACATGTGTTAGAGAAAATTGGGAAAAATAATGATATTAATTTTCATCTGAAGCGAAATAAAATACAAGACGATGATTACAAGAAGGCATTGGATTGCTTGCGTAAACATCTACAAGCAATAAAGTGCGTATTAAAAAATGTAAAATAAATATCGATTAAAAATATAATATCAATTCTCTGTGTTGCTTGTGTTCACGATTTTGTAGATTCGCGGAATTAATCGAGTCTATGTATACAAAAATATTTCTAATCAGCGTTAATCTAAATATGATTGGTGGAAGTATGACCGGTATACATGTATGCATTAATCTTTATATATATTCTATATTTTACAGAAAATAAAAAATTTCATAATTCAGTTACAATTAATACGTATTTCATAAGCACAATATAGTTACACTTTCATTAACAATTTTCGGAATATCGGATATAACCGCAGCAATGAAAAAATTAAAAAGTCTTTTCAAAGAAATTAAATTTGTATTTCAGATGGTAATGAATTTAAACAAAGGTGCTAAGGAGATAGCAGCACCTATGGCTATTTATATTGCGCAACTTGTCCATATCTTTCTCCAATTTTGGCAAGCACAATTTCTATTAGATTACAGTATTGTTCCATGCGAATCTATGTAAGAATCTATGCAGGTTTTCCTGTCTTAACTTGAATTGTTATATTTGGAATGATTCACGAACCTTACTTTGCATTACAGCTGCAGAGGAAACTGGTATTATACTTCAAAGAGATGTCAAAATCTTTTTCTTTTAATTATGAGTAGAACTATATCACCGTGCAAAATAACTGCCGGCAAAATTATAACTTTATCAATTGAAAGCTTTGGTACAGTAAGTAAAAGAATTGCATTATTATTTTTTAAATTATGGGTTTTAAAAATCACAAGGTATCTTTAATGATATCGATTCTTTATATAACTTCAGATAAAATCATAAAAAGATTATGTAACACTCTTTCTTTATTTTCTAAAGGTTTTGAAAACAATGATGTCTTATTTTACGGTGTTACGTTCCTTCCAGTAATGATGCCATTACATCGAAGTAACATAATTAATAATACGTTGTTAACGTAATAAAATTAAGTATAAAATTTTTCTTCGTATTTATATCAGTATTATAATAATAATATAACTAATACTGAGTTTAAAAATAAGTCTATACATTTAATCCACATCTCATTACACATACAATATATTATTTATATTCTACATCAATTTCATTTATATATGATATATCAATTTTCACAACGTAAGAAAATTATGCTATATCTCATGTTCCATTATTTTTTTTTTTACTTCTATTTACTTTATCCATATATTTTGAATTATTTTAAAGAAATTTATAATTATTTTGGAAGACGAAAAAATGAAATTATTCGATAAATATCTAAATAATTTTTTAAATTGTTCAGAAATCACGATTGATTTTGCAAATCATTATATTTCATGAGACTGATTCCAATAAGTTAGTGTATGTCTTTCAGCAGGCTGAATGAATCGTAGCCGAGAACGTGCCACTTCGCCACACAGAAAGATAGGAGAGAGACAGAGAGCGCCAAGTTGCACCGTTCTATGCCAACGTACCGTTATTACGTACTCTCGATTAAACTCCGAAGAATGGCTAAGTAATCGCTTAACCCCTTCAGCTCCCGTGGCTTCTTTGCGTAATGAATCATTCGGATCGCGTTCCTCGGCCGAAGAGGCGAAATATCGAACTCTATAAAGATACGACAGTCGCTGATAGGCCTCGATCGTAAGCCTAGTGCTTCTTTCGAGGGTAGAGAATGCCGAAGAGGCACCATTCCCATCGCGTTTGTATGCCGCGAGCGATAAACGCGGCTGCTGAAATCGGACACCTCTAAGCGCAGCCAGCGGCGCGAATCAAGGCGCACTCACACGCTCGTTTGCCCGCTTCGTTGTTCGATCGTCGAAAAAGACCGTTAGCCGCTGACTGAAATCAAGTTATGGTACGCTACCATCCCACATCACGTCGTATAATCGTCCGTATTTATTCGCGCCATTACCGGGTGCCGATGATGCCGCGGTCCCGAACGAGAGTGTAAAACGTGACAAGGCGAAGTGCAATTCTGTGCAAGCATGCCACCTCTTTGGCAGCGCTTGAAGATACGACTTCGTCATCATAATTTGAAAATCGACTAACAAAATAATATTACAATATATTATCTTTTACATTTGACAAAAGGTTCTCATAAGAATTAAGAAAAAAATTCGTATCAAATATTTTCTTCAACTTTTTACATGAGACTGGAATGAAATCAGAATTACTTCATTCCTCTGTTCGCTTAAAACACTCAAACTATTTTATTTAATTTTAAATAATTCAAGTGCAATTATCATATTCAACGCTTGTGACGCTGCTTCATGAATATTAAATAATAATATGTATAAATGCTTTCATCATGGAAAATTAAAAGAAACATTAAGATACGAGATGCTCTTACATAAATATAAATAATTTCAAAAACATTTTTTAATTTTTGGAAAAATTGAAATTATGTATTACAAACAAAACTTTTAATGTTACAAAAAATTATACAATTAGTTTTTGCTAGCTAGGCGAAATTATCTAGATAATCAAGATTAAATGGCATCATGTTATCTTCATTAAAATGTATTATCTTCATCTTAGATTAAAAAAAGTGATATCTTTTTTTTCAAATTATCTAGATAATTAGATCTTCATCTTATTGTCATATAATATAAAAAAAGATAACACTTTTTTATGTAAAGTACAAATGAAAATAATATACATTCTAGTGAAGATAAGATGAAGCCATTTCATCTAGATTATCTAGATAATTCCATCTAGATATCAGTCAACTATATATAAATCATATTTCTATTATTGTGTGTAATACATATTAAAACATTCCTATACTAAAAATTTAACAGTAAAAAAATAATGTGTAAGCGTTTAAACACAAATTCATTTTTAATACGATGTCAGCATAATAGACGCTACTGACACGAAGATGAACGGATGCGAGTAACTAGTAATTTTCATATTACTCAAGCATAATCGTAAATCTGTATAGCGTTAATACCACTTAGCCAGATACATTATGGTATCGGATCTGCTCGTAACTCCGTGATCATCGATTTCTTTATCTTGCTTTACAACTCTCGTGGCAGATCGAACGGCCCTCGTTCACAATAATGCACGGTAACTAAGAGTCGTATCTGCGACCAATCGATCGTAGAGATAACGATGATAATCTTACAGCGGATCGATCGCGATCCATGAAAGTTCCGAAGTAGTGACGCTGGTCGATTAACTAACAGTTTTTTATATACTAAGAATACTATTATCATACGCTAGAAAAAAAATTCACTTATTAAGTCTGTTGTATTAGCAAGGCAATCTTACAAGCAAGAAACAAAATAAGCGTTATCATTGCCTTCACGTTCAGTTCAATGCCACTCGATGTGACGCATGAGTATTGAAATTTTTATACTATGAAAAAATTATCGCAAGATTTACTAGATGACTTTTCTAGTTACATCTTGAAAAACTTTTAATTTTAAACAAAATTAAAGTAATTTCATTTAAAAAATTACGTTAAAAAACTTTTTTTACTTTGCTTTTTTGCAAAGATTCAAAGAAAAAAATAATTAATCTATGTGAAATGTAAGCATTAGCATATAATTAATAGAGTGCAAGTCAAAATATAAAAAGTATAATAAATAATCAGTAAATGTCATACTATTAATAATGTAATTCGAAAGGCTAATTTAATACTACATCTTTAAAGGTACTCGTTTGAACTAGAATTATCTGGACATGGATCATAATCATGATCATGATCGAAGAAGATACAAGGATCCTTTAGTTAAGATCCTTAAGTTTGCTTAAGGACCAATTGCGATGTCGCTGTGTTTAATTAAGCAGATTTATTTTCTTTGTCAAAATAAGATAACGAATCACTGTAATCGAGCCGCTTAACCAAATTGTCTAGTCGGTAACTATCTATCCTATGTAGGTTGCACGCCCTATAGTACGAGGCGATACACTGCTAAACAACGCCAACATTAAGGAGCCCCTTCGGCAGCCCATGTTTGTCCCATCGACATCGACGGACAGGCTCTATGACTAACAAGTTTGCACTTTAACGCATAACGGGGCATTCCGTCGTGTACGATAGATCATGGTCCATGACCCGCGGATTGCGTGGGCTGGCCACCATAATCATTCCTCGCCTCGATACAGCGACGCGGCGGCGATGCGGTACCACGAGCATTAAGTTTCCGATTCTTCTTCTTCTTCTTCTTCTTCTTCTTCTTCTTCATCTTCTTCTTCTTCTTCTTCACCGCCTTTCATTCCCACTCCCGCTCAATCTCAATCGCGCTATCTCCCGCATCGAACTCACTCCTTTCGCGATGGCGAAGCCAATTTCGTCGCTTCGATCGAGAGATAATCACGCCACGTGACTAATCTCTTCAGAGACAGTTATTTTGCATTAGATTAACGAATTATATACAAGTACATAATTTGATTTAGTATAAACAATTTTTTATTATATTAATGGCACAATCTTTTTTTTTACACAAACGAAATTTCATTCTCAAGTTTCTTGGCATAAATTTTAATTTTTATTAAGTAAAGATTTTAACATTTGATAACTATTTGGCAATGTAACAGAGATGTTGAAAGGTAATTTTGAATTTTTCTAGTTTTTTAAAACCTAAAACAGTAAAAAAATTTCGACTGGACAAAAAAGACTCGGGAGTGCCTAAGGAGTAAGTAAAAATATGTCCAGGAAGGGTTAATTATTGATATAAAATACATTTTACAAAATGATTAAAAATACATCTGCATATTTTTTCAAAAAAAAATATCGTAATCGTTAAATATCGTAAATATATATGTCATTTTCCCTGAAGAAATTAGCGCAGACGTTCAAGGTAAGGATAATCTCAGCAGTTTTGTAAGAAAATGCAAATCTGAACGAAATAGTGCGTAACTTTGTGCACATGAGGTATTTGCGAGTGGTACAGGTTGTACCAACCGCGAAGATTAATTTAGCCGCAGCTATAAATAAATGTCGGATAGATAATAAATCGTCCCGCAAAATACGCAGCGCAGATAAATAGATACCTTCGGGGTAACAAAATTCCTTCGCTTTTTCATCGCGGTCGCGCGATTACATATAATTAATCGATCCGGCGCGACATTGGTCAGAGGTACCGCGTCGCATTCAGATCCTGCGATCCGCTCGTAATAGAAATGTAATCCCGGGCTATTGGATTTTATCTAGATTGCAAAATCTAAATGACTCAATCACTGAAGACGGTGCACAATCGCGGAACGCGTATCAAAAATGATTACGACCAATACATCGCTGCCGTAATCATTCTCATTAGCATAATTATCATTATTTATTGGATAGCAATAATATCATCTGAAGTCACGTGAACGTAACGTAGCTTCACAAACGGGATACCGACGTCATGCATTTTACTCCGAGAATCAATTATAAGTAATGATACGGCACGCAAATGACACGAACGACGCGCGGACCGCTCTGATTAAGCACTGTCGAGAGGAAATACACGACATAAATTGTAGGCTGCAATCGAGCGAGACGATATAAGTGTCAAGGACGTTTTTCATATCGTCACAGATTTTTCTTTGCTGTTATATTATACCTACTTCGTAATAAGCAGATAAGATTTATTACGCTTACTCCGAACGTATTCACTCTACAGCCCCATACGATCGAAAAATCAAGAGGAAGAACCAATTAAACTTAGGCATGTACGTTTCTTAAGAATAGCAAAAAGAGAATGTTTTAAATTACATATCTTAGATATCGTTTTAAATTAGAAACATAATATCGCATCGTTTTCAATTATAATAATCTATAAATAATAATTATATGACGTGTGAAGCTTTTAAATTACTTGAAGATATAATTTAGAACGTTATTGGTTAAAAATCTTCTGTTATTGTTTCTCTATTCAAATTTTTTTTCACATCGCAAAAACGATTCAGCTAGAAAAACTGTTTTAAAAACTAATTTTTAATTGAATTTGTGTAGATATTGATGCAAATTTCTTTTATCTCAATCTTTAATTATATCGCAAGTCTCTTAAAGTTTTCAGTCGTTTCACACCTCAAACCAGTAGACTCGATAGCTCGATCGAAGTTAAATGGTTACGAAGAAGCCCGACGAAATGTATCATATAATCTGATCGTCCTTGCCAGCAATGCAAAGACACATAAGCGACGGCATAATGAGCCATTAGCTCGAGAGTGTCGATGGTAGAGTCTGATACTACACCCGCTATCGCTTCGTAAACCGAATGCGCCATGAACGAATTAAAATATGTTCCCTGGCGCTTTAACGCTCCGAGAGTGAACATCGTTTAATCATTGATTATCATGGATTCTCTATCTTTGTGCGAAATGTATAGTAAAATGAGCAAACGAAAATTTAGAAGATATAATATATTAAACAAATATATTAAATACACGATGCACGATGCGAGAAATGAGATGACTCAAGAATAATATTAAACAATATTAAACAAAGAATAATATTCATTTTATACAACAGTTGCACAATCGTGCGAAAGTTATTCCTCCTCTTTTATAACATTTGTATGTAAAAGCAAAAAAGTAGGTACAGGCAAAAAAGTACATGATTCAATTGGCATGATTCAAAATACTTAAAATATTGATATAAATAATTTATAAATATATCAATCAATTTTATCATTATTAAATTAATATTTTGATAAATTAATTTATAAATATATTCATTTAAATTATATACATATGTATATATATATATATATATA
>NW_012130148.1:173555-177333 GCF_000143395.1 Atta cephalotes
TATATATATATATATATATATATATATATATATATATATCTTATATAAAATTATATTCATATTTTATAATATAAATATATTCATTTTTAATAAATTTTAATAACTAGTAATTATTAATACTCAAAAAAGTGATATTTATAATGGCGGAAAGTGTTTAGTAATAATTATTTTAAATAGAAAATGTTATATTACATTCGAGTTATTCTTAATTATTTCTATTGTCGCTCAACATAGTATTAATTTAACTTTAATTAAAGCAATGGAGTTAAAAAATTCAAAAAATTATTTTGAATATGATTCAAATTTAATTTAATATTTACTATACGGAAAGAACGATTTGGTTAAAATATCTATAAATTTAGTTAAATACAAACCTAAAAATAATTTTGTTTGAAATATCAAAACAATTATATAAAACACTTAAATTGGTTATTAAAATATTAAAATTGTTGCAGAATTATCATTAATGTTTAGGCATCCTATATAATTATTTTAATAGTCCAAACAATCAAATCATCAAATTTGAATCTTGCTAAATTTTTATAGATATTTCAGCAAAATCATTCTTCGTATAAACACATACGTGCTTATAGATGTTATTACTTATAATATAGATTTACTTATTTACTCATTTACTTCGAAACTATGAAAGTCAAATTAAATGTTATTCTTAACTCAAGGAATTGCTCCTTTGATCTAATAATGTAAAATCGAATCTATGAAGATATTCCAAAGTTACTATTGAAGTTATAAGGCAAAATTGATTCTTGTCGAATAGATTCGCATTTATGTAATACGAGAAAACGATTTATGTAAAACACGAGCTTTGGCCGAGTAGCTAAATTATTCGACGATGGCAAAATCGTCGTCGCATAATTTATCGTACATCGAAAAAATAGTCTGGTAATAACTTAAATGTTAAATGAAATAAATTCAATCAAATGTTTAATTAATATAACAAAAATAATTTTACTTTTCAAATATTTAGTAATTATTAAAAAAAAACAATTGATTATATCATTATGTTCAATAACGTTTACTAACATTTAAAAAATGTTTGATTATACATTAATCAGATATTTAATTGAAATTATTTCACTCAATATTTGGTAGCTATCATAAGATTCTTTTCTCAGTGTATCAACGCCGAATCGAGTCGAAAATGATCTGATGAAATTTCTCCAGGAATTCGAGAAAAGTGATCATCGGAACAAACGGGAGAATCCAGATGATCGCAATGCGTACGTGCGGTCCACAGTGTACGCCGTACCGAGGAAGATAGCCGGGCCGGGTAGTCGGGTTCTGGTCCGCGAGGCTGCGGTATCCGACGAGGAGGGTGCCCTTGAAGCGGGCGGGGTCGTCACTCGCAGGGCCGCGGGTAAACGACCATCGGAAACCCATGTGTGTTACCAGCCGGGGCTCGCGGAGCCTTATAGCGTAGCTTTACTTACTCGCACTACTTAAGTTTCTGAATGTGTATGCGTGTCTCACACTGATCTTCCCCACCCCCTTTCTCTCCATTTCCCTCTCCTCTCTCGCGAGAAGCACCACCGTGGACCACGAGAGAAAACCTACCTTGCCCATCTACCACTACCTATCAGTGGAAGCGCCGACTAACCGGCGACCACTTCTCTTGCCTTACGAGTGTTACGAAACGATTCCTGCCGTCTTCCTTCATGCTGCCAATTTATAGGTTTAATTATCGCCTCGTGGCGCAGTGCTCGCGATTCTCGTTGAATAAAAATACGAAGTTGGATCATACGACGATGTTAAAAGCGATTTAATCCGTCGGACTACTATATTAATCGACGATTTGTTCGCTTAAGATTATCGACTATCAAAGATGAGCATATGCTGGTAAAGCGTACTTGCGCTTTAGATAAATGTTTAACTCTTTCGCTGTAATCATGATTATATCTCTTGTTACTTATGATGTACAGACATAATATAAGAGAAAGAAAAGATTAAAACTTTAGTGTAAAGTCGAAATATTAGCAGGAAAGAATAATATAGTATCCACATTAATCTCATTTTTATTCGCTGATTTATTCATTTTCAATATTCTTTCGATATATTTAAAAAAAAATATTTTTTAAATATATCGAAAGAATATATTTAAAAAAAAAGTATTTTTTTAAATATAAGGGAAAGAAATTCAATTTTAAAAAATTATTAAAATAGTACAGAGAAAACAATTTTCAACAATCACACAAAAATTAGATTGTTTTAATTTTGTGTGGTTGTTGAAAAATATTTTTTTGTTATTTATAACATGGAAAAGATAATATTGCTGAAACATTTCAAAATTTAGCTAAAGATACAGATATAAAAATAATTTTGTTGACCTATCAAAATAATTATGACGCTCAAACTATAATTACTAGAATGTCAAAACTTTTTGCAGCATTATTCATTGATGCTCGAGATTCCTACGTAATTATTTTTATATCTAACTAAATTTTTAGTATTTTAAGTATTTCAATAAAATAATTCTTTCCGTGTAGTTCATATTATGTTTATTCAAAATTATTGATTGCAAAATCAATAATTCATCAATATTAAATTCGAACAGAATAATTATACCATTTTTTTTTACAAATTTCTCATCCTTTAATTCATTTTGATATTCACTCAATAAAAATTTCTCTCAAAAATATCAAATAATTTAATTTTCTTTATTCTGCAAATTTGGATTATTCGTATTAAAACATTTACATTCATTCTTTCTTATAATTATATTTTATTTCGTTAAAATTAAAATTAATATCTTTTAATCAACATAATTAATTTTTAAACTTAGTCAGCGTCAGTAACTATGTTACAAATTTCGTCTCGGAGGATTAAATAAATTTGCGCTCGGAATTTTCATAAAAAATAAGATTTAAAAATTACTACTTAAATGGAAAAAAAATCTATCAAGGCCAATAACAAAATTGTCTTAATTGCTAAAAATTGTCCATATCAAAATGTAATTTCATCTACGATCTAATAGAAAAAAATTACAAAAATTTCGAATTCTGTTCTCAGCGAAAAAATTCATTCAAAAGAAAAGGAAAGATTCAGTAGCAAGCGGAAAGCGCGATAGCATGATAGAGAGGAAATGGTCCGCGATGGGCCGTGTTGTACGAGGGCAACCTTGGGCATAACTTGGTAGGGTCGGACGTACTACGGTGCTCCTACAGCCAGTAATGAGCCAAATCCATTACGGCAGCAGGAGCAGGAGTAGCAACGAGCAGCCAGCAGTCAGCAACACCGTAAGCCAACCATACTACGCGCGTCTAACTCTGCACGGTCTCTCCCATCGTCCTCTCCTTCCCCGGCCATCCGCTTACCATCCACCCATTCGCAATCTGTACATATGCCTATGCCACGCACGTACCGTGTCGTTAACAAGTCCCTAACCAATGGCACCGGTTCGGTACCGATTCCAATTATAGACTGCGTTAGAGTGCATTCTAGCTCCAAGTGGCGCATATAGAGTACCGGAGTTAACATCCCATACCTTCTGCTCCTTTTTTTTCTACCCTTCTTGCACCCTCTTCGCTTCTTTTGCCGGTCGCAATCACGGAAATGATTGCATTGCTCTACTCATTGCTCGGATAAGTTGATAATTTACGAAAGTCGGAAATTCGCGGGGCGATTTCATCGCCAATGAGTTATCGTCGAGAAAACGCGATAAATGACGTGGTGGTCGCGAGGGTATCGCGCAAGGTGTAGTCGCAAGGTCACAACGCGCGACCGGGGACAATATACCCCTTCCCCCCCCCCCACCCCCTCC
>NW_012130148.1:177478-182021 GCF_000143395.1 Atta cephalotes
TANATATATATATATATATATATATATATAGTATTACTATATAATATATATATATATATATATATATATATATATATATATATATATATATATATATATCCGGATATTTGCTTCTAGGCATCGCTTAAGAAAACAACGAAGATTCGTTTTTCATTCGTAAATTCACGAGACTATTAATGCCATTCTATTAATGCCATTATTAATGTGCATAATATTCCTTCCCAATTTATTTTTCTCCTGCTAATCGAGCTACACCGACCGACCGGACGCGATCCATAGCATAATATTTCTGGATTAGTCAGTTTAGATTAAATTCCACAACGCTCTAACGGCGCGAATAATATCCCGTTCGTGCGAGATCGACGATAATTTATAAACTTGCCGAGGTGCAGCCTAGAACTTTTAAGCGATGCACCATTTCTGGCTCAATCATGATATCGAAATTGTTCTGATTATTTATTGTAGGAATTTATTTATTCATATAGTTGCCTTACTTTACTGAGAATATGCTACTAACTCATAAAGTCAGAATACTAATAACCAATTCTGAACTTATTATGAAAGTGCTATAAGATTTATGCATCAAATCAAAGCACGTTCACTTCTTATCTAATGATTAGAATTTTATTAGATAATTATATATAATAAAGATAATTGATAGATAATTATATTAGCAAAGATAAGTTTTAGTTATCTGAAATTATAAATAAAATTTAAAAAGTGTATACATATAAATAGATTGCTAAGATTTGGTTACCAATGTACTTTGATTTTAAGCGAAACTTTAAACTCTCTCTATCTCGTTTCAAAAACCGAAAAAAGATAGGAACAAAGAGAGTTTTATTTTAATTTTAAACCTCGCTTAAAATTAAAATAACGTTGATACAAGTAATCCTAAGACATATATCTTGGCAAATAGAATTTCTTAGAACACCAAACACATTTGTTCATTTAATAATTATTAATTTAATTTTATACATTTTTTAAATATTTTTACTTTATTTTAAATGACATTGATTGCATTCGAAAACTTCATCCGAGTGCCCTAATGCATCATTTTATTTTTATCGTTCATTAGATGTAAAACAAAGATAAAACATACTCGAGCACTCGAGTGAAGTTTCTTATCCATCTGCTTTGCACAGATCTGACATGTAACTTTTGCAAATTGTAAATTTAAAAAAGCCATAATAATAAAATATTATAATGCATGAATGACTCTACGAAAGAATATCAACTAAGAAATATATGTATATTATTCCAGTGATGCAAAATTGGACAAAATCAAAAGGTATACATTAGTTTTATCAATCTTTATCAGACACGAGTGGAATACGAAACGATTTGTTCTGCTTGGCAGAATTTGTAATGAACGCGTAATGAAATATGTAACGATTGAGATACAAGCTAAATGTATGTATGAACCACATGAGATGCAAATATCGGGCAGTTGACCAATCTACAGCAATAAGCTACTTGCTCGATAGCGATAAACAGATCTTTAAATGATTGAAGGAGTACAATCGCCAATCAACGATTTACGCTCTTTTCTTTCATCAGAAAACGTGCAAAAATATCAATATAATAAAACTCACCCTATCTTGGTGATAAGCTTTCCGTGAACATGAAGGTATGAAGTAACAAACCGCTTGTTCACCTAACAAAAAAAATACAAAACTCTAAAACAAGATGTATAAATAAAATAATTATATATCATACTTATTAAAAATATATTAATAATAATTTTATCAGAACTATATATCAACACACCAGTATGTATATCAATAAGTTTTTAATAGGCTAATGTTCAAGGCAAATATTAATCATATAATTATCATTATTTATCGATTTTATATAAACAAAATTTTTTAATCATACACAGCAAAAGTTTTCAGATAATTCTACATTTGCTTAATAGATGCGTTGCATTTAAAGTACGAAAGATATACACTATAGAATTATAGCTTTCGAAACTGTTAGACAAATACGATGTCGCAGCAGAAATGGATACCTCGACACTCGTTAATTGCGATAACTCCTCCAAGTCGCTTGCGTGGGACAATCTTGCTTCGTTGGCCGCGCTCGTTGTACGTCGTACCCGCCTACCGTCACCTGGATGAATCCATGTCTCTCTCCTCAGTCCACCGCCGATAATGTTCGCACCTTCCTTTTCCTTCATCCTCGCTCGTTCCTTCGACTCCCTTTCTTCCTTCCGTTTACGTTCGATAGACTCGTACTAAGAATATTTCGTTTACTGAGAGAATACCTCTACCTATGTATACCTGATGCATTTACAATGCATCGTGTAATGGATGCAATGCATGATATAAACTGACGGTTATAATTATCGGTGTATGTTACATTTGCCGTTATATGCACATCTTCGCCATGTATATACAAGTGTAAAAGATACGAGTACTGCATGACGCTATGCATGGTGTCCCGTAACCAAATCTACCTAATTTACAGATTCGTCAGTGAGGATTTAATTCGAAATTTAATTATCATACTATTTATATATATAAAAAATATATAAATATGAATTAAATAATTTTATTAATTTCCGTTCAAAATTTTATTATTGGTGTAGATGAGACGATGGTAGCGGGACTCCTTTTATATAGTCAGCTAGGCATACAAAGAGTGTCCATCGGACAATGTTTGTATTCCTCATTTGTACAAATTCCCGCATCTATGATAAGTGCATGCTAACGAAATGTACAGAACTCTAGTAAAGATAAGAAAAGTCTCCAACTTGGATTTACAGCGAAGCATTTCTGGAAATTTAACGTTGGCTTTCTTACAAACAAGCACTCTCAAAAATGCTACAGGCATATCATTAACAGATATTGTGTTCTTGTGTGAATGTCTCCAGAAATATGTGGTGCCGCTCACCTTTTTATATTATTATTTTAAATATATTTCCTTTCTGTAATAGTGTTTTTAATCTTTTATTAAAGCTAACATTCGCATGAACGATTACTACAAAAAATAGCTATGCAGAAGTGTATTTAGCTAATATGGAGCAGATATATGCAAAATATTTAATGTCATGATATTAATTAAGTTGCAAAAGGCATTAATTCGCCACATTTGCTATCAAGAGTTATTAAAATGTAAAGATTCTAAGTGCACAAATGGATTGAAAAATCAAGGCTCTAAAAAGCGTAAAATAGAAAATCCAATATAACGAGCAATAAAATAATAAACAGATAAAAAAGCCTTGACCAAATAAATAATGAATGAACGTCTAGAGAGTTCACACCAAGTATCAAAATTTACTTACATAATGTAGATACTGGCGGCAAAAGAAAATCAAAATATTATTAACGTTAGTATAAATACAAACGGTTTAACAATACGTTTCATAAGTTCCTTTACCTTTTTTCTATTTTCATCGAAGAGCCCAATCAAACTTTCTCTGGCAGAATGAAAAGGATTGGACGCCATAAGAGATCGCATGTAATAATATACGGCATCTAACTTTCGTCTCTGAAAACACGAAAAAATATTTAAAAATATATTTATACATTAAATTATATTCATAATCACCATAAATTCATTCATATCACAAATGTAATTTCTAAATACATACTGCATAATGTGCCAGTAAGGCAAGTTGATTGTAAGGTCTGCCATTTTTAGGATTGATTTGCTGTGCTTTCAAGTACCACCTGTATAGAAAGAAATAGAGAAAAAAATTAAATCTAATATGTTGAGTTCTTAAAATTATTACTGTTGTATGAATGTGTGTGCGTGTGCGTGTGCGCGCGCGCGCGCGCGCGCGTGTGTGTGTGTGTGTGTGTGTTTTATGTGCAATAAACACTTACTGCCTAGATTTTCCATAATTGCTTGTTTCATTTGCTTGCTCCTTGTACCTCGCCAAGTCTCCCAAGAATAAAAATATCTTTTGAGCGCTAACTAAGGCCAAACCTAAGAGTCCAAGACCCTTAGGTAGACTTGATGATGCAAGAAACGCATCTAATTTGAACTGATACGTAGTCTCGAGAGTAGCCAATAAACTTTCCAGATAAGTGGTACCCTCATCAATGATATTTAACATTATCTGCTTGTAACGTTCTCGTCCTTCCGAGTTCTCTTTAGGCATTGCTTTTCGCAGCATCTCAATCAGATTATAAAACAATATCTTCCAAAAGTGTTGCTCAACATTCTCCGCTTGACAGAATTTGATATCAGTCTCGAGCAAGATCTTTAAGCTCTGTTGAAGAAAGTGTCGTATATATGAGACTCTATCCAAACGCGAGGTGAAGCCACCGGAACTTATTATCCATTGTAATTCCAGATCAGCACGTTCAATGTCCAATAAAAGACAATGATTCTTTGCTGAATGAAAACTAAAAAAATTTAATAGCATTTAAATATACACACACACACACACACACACACACACACACACACACACACACACACACACACACACACANANANANANATATATANATAAATAATAAAATAACTACTACGTACGTACGTACGTACGACGTACGTACGTACCGTACGTACGTACGGTACGTCTACTACT
>NW_012130148.1:182041-199851 GCF_000143395.1 Atta cephalotes
TACACACACACACACACACACACACACACACACACACACACACACACACACACACACACACAAATCAAGAATTATATAATGCATGTAAAAAAATTAAACAATATGTACCTAGCAGAGAACGGTTCATACCACGGAGGTCTCACATTTCCGATTTGATCGTTCATGTATGGTGGTGGCATACCATCCAGTTGGGCACCATGAAAAGAATAATGTGGTGATGTGATACCTACATTAGATTGAAATACTGGAACGCTTGAGACTTGCATGTCATTATCCCTTAAAGAGAAAAATCGTTGTTTATTAATTCCTATGATAATACATCGCAAGAACAAAAAAAAAGAATGTTACCTTTGAACAGCTGCTCTACTTCCGGGTGAAGTAATAACAATAGGTTTATGTGGATTATTAGGGTCAAATAGCGTTCTCTGCTGTTGTTGCCCAGTTCCTTGTTGAGAAGTTGTAGCTGTCTGATTAGGAGACGACTGACTAGTCTCGTTAGGCAAGATCAAGACACCCGGGGCATTACTATATCCCGTCGGAGATGATCGGTGTACTGTAGAGTTTGAATTCACACTCGAAAGTGGAGCGGTGTGGGAAGAAACTTTAGGAGTTTGTCTTCCGTCATCCGACTCGCAAGTCGATATCTTCCTACCTGTTCTCCAATCTTCATCTAAGTATCTATCAGTTCTGGAATAAGATATTTGCAATATAATAAGTTTTATACCTAAAAATTATATAATCTAAATTTTTTTAATAAATACCTGCGCCTGTGAAGCTCGTCAAAATTTCTATAGCTGTTACTATAATTTCTGTCTTTACTCGATTCTCGGCTACGTTGAATGATATTACGTCTCCTGTGGTCATATCGCCTACTACTACTACTACTACTATTACTATTCTTTTGATTATTATTATAGTTATCATTCTCTCTATTCTGTTGATTTTTTTGACGTTCGCGGCTATTACCTCGTCCTTTATCTCGGCTACTGCCACTACAATAATTTAGAATATAATCTCGTTACACAAAGAATTCTTCAACATTTGTAATCATTTTTTAAAAGATAAATGTAGATAAAAACAATTAAATTGCGCTTACCGATCAGCATCACGATGTTTATCACGTTTTTTTTTTTACGTCGCCTATGACTCTCGCCCACAGCCTGACTTCGCAGCACACTTGTGCTTTCTCGTATGCTTAATATGGATGAACTACGACTCAAATGTTCCTGTTCTAACTTTTCATTTAATTCAACTTCTTCACTCCAATCCTAATATAATTATATATATTTATTATTCAACTCATTATTTTACATATCAATCAATGTACTTACAAATGTCTCAGATGTGGTATAAGATGATTTATTACATGACTCGTTTTTCGTGGAACTAAGATTCGTGTTTTGTTGATTATTCTGCTTGTCCATATTCAAATTGTATTCATAGGCATTACTGGTGATTGTTCTTTGCCTTAATTAATAACAGCTATGTCATCGAGTGCATACAAAAGTATAAGTAAGGAGAAATGATTTTATAAATATTTAGTTACATGTTATTAGTGCGATCGTCTATTGGTGATATTGCGCTTCTGCGATGATTCTCAGGTGATCTGTGACCTCTGTTCGAATTTGATTGTGAAGTTGCAGGCGATGCAGATAAAGGTGGAGGTATCATTATGCTATCGGCACGACTTAAGCTTTCTATACTTGTATACGTAGTGCTATTGCTACCACGGCGATCATAAGACCTGTTATGAATGAATTGATGAATTTTGTAATATTTAACAGATGAAAGTTTCAACAAATAATGTTCATATAACTGTTTAAACGAAAAATTCAATATAATAATATATAATTGTACCGTATATTGTTTATGTATTCTTGGCTAGGAGTATGAGATCTGGAACTTGGAGCCGAATATTGGTCAGGTGTAACAGGCCTAAAAATACTACCAGTTGTACTATCAAATTCCTCGGGTCTAAGTCTACCTCTACCTCTGCTTCTCGTTGGAACGGTGTTAGTCCAATTAGATTGCGGAGATTGCAATAACCCAGATGGTGGCAGATTTTGCAATGTTTGTGAATGCTGCATAGATAATGGATAATTATAACTGGATAAACCCTGTTAGAATAGATATTATAATCCATATGTTAATTATAAATCATTATACTAGAAACCAATATTCATAAAAAAATTAATCAGCATTAAACAAATTTTTACCTGAAATGTAATGCTGCTACCATTCCAGGAGTCCTCTGTGGACGTGCCTGGAGTGTTGCTAGGTAATGCATATCCATTATCAAGGAGATATTTTTTTTGTAATCGTGGTGGCAAGAGATCTAACTTGATATTTTTCGATAAAGTATCTTTTGGATTGCGTCGACCTGACGGTGGCTTTCCTTGAAACTTATCCGAATGTCCAACAGGCTCTACACTGCGAGTGTCTCGCGTACGATTAAAATCATTCTGGTTGGTCAAAGATAAAGGTTCCGAGCCCTAATAATACGTAAAAAGAAATATTTTCCAGTAAGTTATATTCAGATTTTTGTATTATAATCTATGGTTATTATTGTAAAATCTTATTATTCAAATCACACAGACCTGTCTAACTTCACGTGAATTATCCTTTCGATTAGCACAGTTTCTAGCGGATGCCGGCGATTCGGTTCGCCAATAACGTTCTTCATTCTCATTTGCATGACGATGTCGACGATTGCCCGAATATCGTTTATTAGTGTCATCTCTACTTCTGCTTTCACTTTCATTGTCTCGCATAGTGTGACTACTCGCACGATTGCGATCGCTTTTGTGATTACGATTTGAATGTGAATCGCGATCATTACTCTCTTCTCTCTCTCGATCCCATGTAGTATGGCTGGGAGATCTAATAGAATTATCAATAGTTTATAAAATAATATAATTGTATAACTTTTCCTCTATGAGCTTCTTAAATCAATAAGGAAAAAGTCATAATTATTTTACCTGTTAATTCCATCCTGTTCAGCCAATGCTTCTTTCACTTTTTTTGGTACATATAACAACTGTTCAGGTTTCCTATTTTTCTTTTTTGGATCGTTTCTACTTGCTCCTCCGTCAGAGTTGTTACTAGGACTTTGTACTGATTCGCTATTGCTGCTATTTCTATAGTTAATATGGGTATTGTCCAATTTTTTAGCTACATTATCGATTTGTGATAGAGGTGGACTATTTTGTGCCTGATTTGCTCTATTAGGTTGAGACTGTCTCGGATGATACTGGACGGAGGTCAATCTAGATTTTTCTTGTGAGCCATTTTCATTATCATATTCGTCGGCAGTGCTGTTAGATCTGTCCGACTTACGTAAAGGGCCACTCCCTGGTCTGTATAAGGCCTGAGGTGCTCTATTTCCTCCGCCACGCATCTCTATCAATCTTTCTTTCTCTAATTTAGGAGTCTTTAATTCTGAAAATTGTTATCATGATAATGTTCATTAAAAAATTCATGTTTGTCAATTTCTTCATTACATTCACACAAATATTTTATTCAAATATTTTATATATATGTATAGTTATCATTTTATCAATCATATATGAATTACTAAACTATTTCATAATTATATAATAATTTTAATACAAGAATATATACATATAAATTATACATATAAATTATATTTATACATACAATAACATATGTATCATAATAATTTCTCTTTTGTACTTTTTCAATATTTATATAGTTTAATATATTATAAAGACTGATTTGAACTGATAAAAATATTAAGCCAACATTCATGCATATAATTTCTTATTTAGATCCAGTTTCACAACTCATGGTTAACTCTTAATTAAGGTTCAACTTGTTTCTCATCTCTTTCTAATTCTAGAATTGGAAAAAGATAATGAATAAGTTGAATCTTGATTAAGAATTAACTATAAGTTGTGAAACTTCGATACATCATTATACATAAAATAACTGATCCTATAGCATCATTCTTTTTATAACACATTCTATAACACATTTGAAGATTATTCAAATCATATTAATATATACAGGAAGTTCAACTAAAAAGATTAGGCAATGTTAAGTTATGTTCTTTTTAACTGACTTCTTATACATCGTTCCTCTGTTTCTTTCCACGTTTCAGAAAAAAAGAAAAAAGATAAATTATATAAGAAGCTTAATACAGCTGAGCTAAAAAGAAAAGACCTAATGCATACTATACAGAATGTTTATACATAAAGGTAGACAAAGAAAAATCCAACAAACTTGTACACTTAATGTGTCTCACTCGTAGCTCAAAAGTTTTACATCTAAGGTCTATTCCTCTTCGGGTGCAACGAAGTCTCAACAATGATCTCGCGGAGCGAAATACTAACTTTTACGGAAGTATACGGAAGTGTACGGTTTATATATGTTGACACTCGACGACGCCGGAATTTATATTAAGGAACGTCTCTCTACGGATGAGAACAATCCTAATTGGAAACAAAACGTAAATCAACAGCACGGAATTTAATTCCTCGAGTGAAGCTCATTGCGATTATTGGAATCAATCGTCGCTTAAACACATAAAATAACGCGACATCGCAGTGTATGCTTAGCTCTGCTTGTAGGTTAGTTACGTATAGTGAGGTTAATTTCGCACGTCAGGCCCGATCAAGACACGCGGAAAGATCATGAATCGTGAGATTGGCCTGAAGTTGTGTGCACGCGAGAATGCCAGCGATGGCGCGATGTCGTTCGATCGCTCCATACGCGAAATAATAACATTTTCGCCGAGATACCTTGTGAAATTTCTTCCCTGTTTCTGCGTCCTTTGTTGCGGTCCGCCATGTTGAAATGCAATCGCGTGAAGTCAAAATTTTTCTACCGCAGCGACGTCCGCGAACGTGAAGAACCGAGATCGAGATGTCGTGCCGCCTATTTTCGTCAGGAAACAAACATATCACACCACCTATATGCGTCTTTCTCTGCACGACAGTTAATTTATCAACTGTCAATAATGATATTACCGATGATATTAACTGTAGGTAAAATTTCATATTTACAAACCCTACATTTCAAAATATATTTTTTTCCGAAGAAAACTTTACTTGAAATATACAATGTATATTTGCGTATATTATATTACATTAAGTAAAATCTTTTTTTGGAGAAGATATTTTAGAATAGTTTTAAAAATAAGCTAAAAAAAATTTAATTTAATTAAATTAATTTTAATACAATTCATTTTAACTTTAATTAATTTAATATGTAATATTTTGTCTTTCTTTATACAAATATTTTATCTAATTCTGCGAATTCTGTTTGACAGCATTTATTCATTATATTATTTACGTCACAATTCACAATCGAGTTTAGTAGCATCCGTAATTGTTAACTGATGTTATAAAACTGAGATTAATTATCATTAGACGTCAATATATAGTTAATAATTACGGATGTTACTAAACAAAATTGATGATAACGTGTACATGCAGTCCAAAAGTCTTGTGTAAGTCTCTTAAATTTCAAAATTAAACAGGATTAAGGATCAAGAATTTAGCAAGATCGAACTAATGACTGCGTCTGACTTGTTCTGACTTATCAAATCAGCTCTGTGTGCCTACTAGCCTAGTGCGCGTGACAAAAAGATTAACGAATACTTCCAGAACGTTCGAACGTTCAAATCTTTCTTCCCGTACTTATCTTGACACAATGTCGAAATTCACGGATTCGCGCATCGCATCGCTTCGGTGTTCGCGGATCTTAGCGTCCGCTCGTCTGGTTGAACGTTGTCTAGACGTGGTGGCCGAGACGGGATTTCGGGGAAGGTAGGCAAATACGCGGAACATGTACAGAGCACGTTAACCGCCAATCATCGATTCACAGCGTTTACAGTTCGGCAGGTGGAACCGGTGGAATCTCGGAGCTGACAGTCAGTGTCGTCCACGTCAGTCCGCTCTCGTCAACATTATGGAGCACGAAAGAAGGGAACTGGAATTCTCCGATTGTGGAATAACTGAGAATACGGAGCAGACAAATCATCCTTGGAATGCTCTGACGACCATAACCACATTTGACCAGGGTATACATATATATATATATGCATAACGCTATATTGTACTCAATCTGGCGGTCTTTTTCGAACATTTGATGTAATAATTATCTTTCGAAATGTAGAATCGAGTGACTTTTATGTTATGATAAATGGAATGTTTAAATATTCAAAATGTATTATCTTGAAATTTTTACGAAATATGGAAAATAGATTTTAATATATAAAAAATTTTCTAACAATAAGTAAAAATTTTTAATGTAGAATCTTTTTTAAAGTGACGATTCATTTCATTGCGAAAGAAGAAAAGATATCTTACAAAAATGTTTATTGATAATGATTTTTTTCTAATTTTTTTGCCATAGTAATAAGTACATCATATGTTGCATCATTCTTTATATTTAAGAATTGAAATGGATATTTTTGTAATTTTTAAATTATAAAAATTTGAAATTATCAATAGACACAGTAGTAGTGTTTCAGTATTCATAATTTTATGTACAAGGTGACAAAAAAGTGGCTACAAAAGGATAAGTTATTAAATAAACTTTCTCATTTTTACGTCAAAATATTAAAGAAGTCATTTTGCCGTTAAAGTGACATTAAAGACTTATTTAAACAAAATGTCAGCTTACTATATGCAGAGAATACTAATATTTCAGAGTTCATTTTTTTCTATGTTACTGTTTATATACTGTTATTTTATATAGTTATACTATAATAATGTATATAATGTATAAAATAAAGCAGACTCTAAAGTATTAGTTATATTTAATTAAATACTAAAAAAAACTTTATAGATTTTGAAAGATTTTCATTATTTAGTAAATTAAAGACCTCTATTGGTTACCTGGTAGAATTTATCCATAAAAAAATGCATTGTTTCCGAAGCATCTTAAAACTTGAATCGAAGCTAGAGAGTCATTTCGAAAAAATGTTATTATTTAATATTTAATAAGGTATAACAAAACTTAACTATAATACTGCAGAGTTTATATTTTTATAAATACACGCTATTAATGATTTAACAATTGGACACAATTTGTGGTCACATTTTTTGATATACATTGCATTATTTTCGTTAACATTCAAATGGACATTTTTGTAATTTCCTAAAACTGGGATACATATCTGAAATTTACAAATCTTGATTTGATTAGGCTCAAGTAACAACATGAGGTCAACACTTTGTCTGGACGATATTAATGAAAACGAAAACAGATCAATTGCGCCACGAGAACAGCAAATAACTCAGTCCACTGGCATCTTAATTGAATCACTCCTACGACAATTATGCAATCTGTTAGAAGAGGATAAAATTCGCAGAAATAAATTATATTATGGTAATCCTTCTCTTTAAACATTACTATTAACATGTAGAAATATTTCTGTTAAGACATTTGTTTTGTAACAATATTTGTTTTATAGCGATCTGTGATAAATTACACCAGTTGCAATTAATTAACGACACCTATAATACGCCGGAATTCGAAATGCTAAGAAGACAATATCAACATGCTTTGTATCACATGCTTACAGTCACTCGTGGTGAGCTTGAAAGTGAAAATGCTTTGTCTATATCTATACCAAGGTATTACAGCATTTTATGCAATATATCTTTTTAAATCTTGTAATATGTTCTTTGACAAAAATGTTATGCACAGATGTAGATGTTGAGTTTGTTTTCTTGATAACGGGATCAACACGATTTCGACACGTCGTACCTTTCTCATAGATCAACAAATACAATTTGTATTAGACCGATGAGAAAAGAAATCAAGAAAATAAATCTATTTTTAATTAAAGCAGATCTTAGAGCTTAAATTTTCAAAATGAATTAATTTAATAATAATTAATAAGGAGCATATAAATCTGCACTGATCAATGTTAGTTATTTAAAACATCGATTTAATAATAATACATATAATAATAATAATTATATTCGTTAGACGTTTTAACTGAATTAATATTATTGGGTTGTCCGGAAAGTTCGTGCCGACTAATCTATATAATTTAATAAATGTATACTAAAATTTAAATCTTCTACATTTCAATTTTCCTTCAACATCGGCATGAACTTTCTGGACAATCCAATATATTCTTTCGATGAATTAATATTCATATTCAATTCTGCAAATCGCGCGCTAAAATCTTTTGCGATCTTGAAATGCAAACTAGTAGTAATATCACGTAATATCTTAAATATAAAAATTATTAAATTGTTAAGCAATTTAATCATTTTTATTACCATTCAGCCTTCTAATTAGCTGTGGAATAAACATCCTCTTACATTTGAATTCGATTGTCAATGAGACGGATCAAGTTAATTAATTTATTGTTACATCTTCAATATTTACGCTGAAGATGGCCTGTAATAGCCGAATTTGTTACATATATGATGTCATATGATTTTTTTAAATTTACATCTTCTAATGGTAATACATTAAATGTTTTTTCGATATATAATTTTATGCGCACTAATCACAACGCCGATTCTTATAACTTTTTTCTCAGAGTTTTTTTAATATTAATTTTGTATGTTAATAAGCACTTTAAAAGGCTATTAATAACTTGATATTAATCTAAGCATTTTTAATACTATATATAATTTAATTCATTGCAAATGATGGAGAATATCCGCGCGGAATACAGGAGATCCGAATTCGGATCCCGGATTAACCTATTTACAGCTTAAATTTACAGTTCTTAAAATGCTAAAGTATCAAATTATTAATATTTTAAGAGGCTTATTAGTTTCAAAAATTATTGTTTGTCAATTTAATGTGATATTACATACTACTAGTCTAATTCTGTTCAATGATTGCGTTTCAAGCCCGAAAAAGATTTTGCGCACAATTTGCAGAATATGTATATAAATTCCGAAATATTTAAGAATTAAGATCCGCATTAACTGATTTCTTTCTCATAGATCTTATTGAGAAAAAATGGAAAGTCCTGTATCATTTCGCCATATCTTTATTTTATTTTAAATAATAGTCTAGACCTGCGCAACATTTTGTTTACGAAGAGTGTATTTTATAACGTTACATTGATATTATTCACATTCTTATATAGATTCATAACACCGAAATTCCGTTATCGCGACGAATTTCGCGAAATATGCTTCATTGCTCGTGGAGGTTTTGGCGAAGTTTATAAGGCACAACATCGTCTCGACGGCATCGAATATGCGATTAAAAAAATAGTTATGCCTGTTGATCATATAGAGACTATCAAGCAGCAACTTAATGAAGTATGGACATTAGCTAAATTAAAGCATACTAATATTGTTTCCTACAATGCGGCTTGGATGGAACCGTTGTCATCGCCCAATATTTCGTCATCTACAGATCGAAAATCATATAAGTCATCACATAGATCGAAATATTATCGAGAAAAAACCAAGTCATATCATTCGCAGTCCATCAATGATTTATTCGATAATAAAAATGGTGTGAATTTTAATAATAGTAAAATATGTCTTAATGAGCAAAATATACTATCTGATATTAAAGCATCTTCTACAATTGATATGTATACAGATAAAAAGCAATATAAGATATATGGGAATTCTAGTGATAGTATTTTTAATCGCAGCACTATTAGTCAAAGATTTGAGGAACTTAATTCGTCGGTTAACACCATAGGAGAGGAAATTGTTGAGAAAAATGATATAGAAGAATGTACTAACGAATCTTATTCAGACGTAGTGTCTTTTCGAAATAGTAATAATAATGAAAATCTAGATCAAACCATTGCAGACATAGAATCTACTAGCCAAGAAGTATGTATGTACACTTCTAAAAAAGTAAGTATATAAACGTAATTAGGAAATATGTATCAACTTCTTTTTTGCAAAGCAAATTTAAAAAGAAAGCGATCAGAAAAGAGCAATAACATAATAACTTTTTTATTACTTTATTAATATAAAGAATAACATTTTTTACCTTTACTTGGTATCAATTCAATCATATATCAATTCTTATACATAACAAATTGAAATCAAAATTATTCTGAACAACTAATAATAAGAATGAAACAGTAATAAATTAATAATTATGATAAGAAACTGTGTAAAGTTTAACAACTCATAATGTACATCAATAAATCAAAATTGAACAATACGTCAATTATTAAAACGAAAATAACTAATTCATTCATTAAAAATGAGAATCTTGTTATGTCCATAATAAAACAATGTGGGAATCCATTTAAATATTTGAAACATTAATTATTGTTCAAAATTAGTTTAACTCTTATTGTCAGCGCTGTTTATTAAGTATATAAATATTTTGTTTTGAGACAAAAATGGATATTGAAAGTATATTGGAAAGTATAAATATAATAAATTTTAATATATTTGTCATGTATTTTGGGTCAACAGAATCGACCGTACGTGATTTTATACATTCAAATGGCTTTGTGTGAACAAACACTCGAGCATTGGCTACACGGTAAAATAAGTGTAATACCTGAACCAATAGTTAAAGCAATATTTCAACAGATACTTTGTGGAGTCAACTATATGCATTCCCAAAAAATTGTACATCATGATATAAAGGTGAAAATACGCATATTTTCATCAACATAAACCTCTTCCGAAATATGATTACATTTTACAGCCAAGAATATATGTATATTTTACAGCCAAGTAATATATTTATTTCGACAAGCGGACAGCTTCAGATTCAATTAGGTGATTTTGGTTTAGCTTGTCCATTACAAAAAGAAAAGCATCATTCCGTAATTGGTACTCATTTGTATGCAGCACCAGAACAACTGGAGGGAAAGTGTGATCGACAGGTAATTAAAAAAGGAAAAAATATTAATGAATATAAAGTGTTACATATTTGAATATATCTTGCATTATAATATGTTCTTTTTTTTTGCAGAGTGATATCTATAGTATAGGAATCGTTCTCACCGAGCTGTTAATTCCAATAAAAACTCAAATGGAGTTAAGTTCTATAATCAGCTCTTTAAAGAATGATACAGTACCAGAAGTTTTCAAGCGACATAAATGGGTGAGTTTTAAATACATTAAATTATTTATTATATTTTATATTATATATATTTATGTTAATCGTTATTCAGGTTCCTAATCTATATAACTCTTAACAATATCATTATATTGTCATTGTGTAGTTTTCTTGTCATGTACAAAACCTGTCATGTGCAAAAACAATGTAACAATATCATTATTGTCATTAAGAGTTACAGAATGAGGGCTTAAATCTAAATTGTGTATGTACTTTTACTTAGACACAATTGATCAAACAAATGGTGCGAAAGGATCCTTCTGAACGACCATCGACAAATCAACTTCTGAAGGAATTTGATGACGACAAGGATGTAATAATAAATGGATTAAAAGATACTATTGTGGATTTAAAAAATGATAATCGCATTAAAGATGACACAATTCAAGGGCTGCAAGAAGAGATTGCGTTATTAAAGGAAAAAGTTCAGAAACTGTCACCTGGTAATACAACAAAGTAAGCTATTATATGAGGCCGAAACTCACATGAAAAAACTTAATATGACATTAATGAGACTGACAAATATACAATTTTTTCTTGAGTTCCTAGGAAAATAATAATTCACGCACATAGCAAAATAAGATATTTTTAATATTTGGAATGGAAACTCATATTATTTAGTATACAATTTAGTTCACACACAACTTTCTTTTAATAAACATAACAAATAACTAATTAAAAATTATATAAACTTTTAATTAGTTATATATTAATTTTTAATCAGTTATCAGATTATAAATTAATTTTTACATTATGCAGGTACACATTATGGTGATTCATTTTTAGACTTTTGATCTTTTTCTTTTTCGGGACACTCTAAATATGTCTCACTGTATACATAAATTATACCTGCAAAATTTTAGATCAAGTGAACAAAGATAAAGAATGTAATGTCTAATATAATAATAAGTGAAAATCTCTATCTGGAAAAAATATTTTTTAAATTCTTTTATTAATCAATATTATTATATAATATTTATATAATATAATATTTATTAATTTTCAAAAGATTTTATATATTATTATAAATTACGGCAATATAACTAGTATAAAAATATCTGCCTTAGCTATAAATTTTATAATTATTGTAATGGTTTCAAAAGAGCTTCTTTAGAATTTGAAAATCCTCATTTGACAGTAGTCTTTTTTTTAAACAAATTTTAGTAAAAACTATTTTACTAAAATTTGATATAATTAAAGAAATATTTCTAACTCAAATTGAATAAAAGACAAATGATATTTATTTTATGAAATAAAATATAATAATTTTTTTTACAAAAGTTAAATGAAATTGAATAAAAGACAAATGATCTTTATTTTATGAAATAAAATTTTTTTACCAAATTTAAAGTCAGCACGCTTTCCTGTTATCCCAGAATGAAATGGGAGAACAAGAAAGAGAACAAAAAATTTTCTTTCATAATAGGGTACTATTTAGGACATGTTCAGATTCCCATCTGAATGCTTCCCAGGATCATATTATCCTTGTTTAACATTTGATGAGCAATAAAAATAAAATGACACTTGGATGGCATTTGGGAATCTGAACAGTCTTAAAATCTCGAAAAAAAAAACAAATTTTGTTTTACCTACAAAGATGGACCAACCATCTTGGTATACGTTCGTTACTTAAACGAATCAGTAATTGTAAGCAATTGTATTATAATTGTTTATTCAATGTACGTTAAAATAAGGTTGTAAGATATAAATAATGTCACTAAATGTTTTAATCTGACGCATGTACAACTATCTTGTAATAAAGTATTTTTTATTATTACTATTTAGATAATATCACAATTGTATATATCGAAACTTTTTCTATATAAATTAAAATATATAAAATATTCTTCTTTTATTTATTAACATTACTTTGCACTGTCTCTGTATTGTGTATTATAACATGTTGTGTATAAACACAGATAGGATAAGATGGTATAATTTCGAAACGAAATAACTAAAATTTTAATCCAGTTTTCAAGGTTTAAGTTTAGTAATCCTCTCATTGTATAGAGGATGCTAAAGGATAAAAAAAAGTCAAACTTGAACTTCGAAAATTGGATTTAAATCTTATTTCATTCAGAATACCATGTTTCGAAATTATACATTATCCTTAAATCAATTATTATTACATATATTAATAGATGCCAAAGAAATAAATCAAGCGATATATGAATGTAGTTTTATTCATCTTCAATTTAATTAAAATTACATACCATTTTTGTATACAACTTTATTAATATTATTGAAATAATTTGTAATATAACATTAAATTATAAATTAATATCAAAGATATTACATACAATATTCTTTAGAAAAGATTTAAAAAAGAGTAAGATACAATTCAATATACAAAAATAAAAAAAATATTCAACACAATAACATCATATTAAAAAATTTCTTAAACTCTATTGTAACAAGCTATTGGGTTGTTCGGAAAGTTCGTGCTGATTTTGAAGGAAAATTGAAAGAAACGCAGAAGATTTAAATTTTAGTATACATTTATAATATTAAATTTAAATCTTTTGCGGCACGAACTTTCCGGACAACCCAATACTTTATGGTATATTAATGTTGAGGTATTTCGTCTAAAATTGCATCCAATAATATCTTTAATCGCTGACCAAAAAATATTCTAGTATTAGTAGAACGAGGAACGGCACATTGTTGCAATAAATCTTCAATGTCTGGATATTGCTGCTCAATATTAGTAGGTACATCATGAAGAAATCCACCAGGAAATGGATTTTCATTTCCTGCATTTAATAGAAGCTACAATCACATACACTTTTTATAAATATATTTAATATTAATATATAATGTGTGTATATGTATATATATATATATATATATATATATATATATATATGAAAAAGATACTTAATATATCTGATTATAATTACGTATAAATAAAATAGCTACCTGACAAATTGCATAATAATTGTGATCACTTAAATGATGATTACAAATATCTTTGGAAGAAAATACAAAACAATTAGGACAATCGAAGTGTATTGTATTATGTATTTTCTGCCAGTCCTTTGGTTCAACAGATTCTACAAATTAATATCGTATAAATGCAGTGTAATATTCACTTGCTTATTTCATGTCTTTATAACAAGAAAATTTTTACTACCTTGAGAAATATTTTTGTCAACAATAATAATATTCTCTAAATCAATAAATTTTGCTACATTTTCATGGTCAACAGCAATATTATCAGCTGATATATCCGTTAAGTAAAAACCAAACATTTCATTTTTGAAGGTAAACAAATAAGCAGCATTTAAAAGGCTTGAAGCTATTTTTACTCTTTGAATCCAAGATTTGTCATAATAATCAGACAACGGTAACCCAACATATTCTTCAACAATAATACGACCGCAAGCTCCGAAATATCTTGGCACAGGCCATCCATTTTCAGTAGATAATATCTAAAAGAAGCGTTTAGAGAGATACATATATAAAATATATAATTGTATTCAATCTTTCTATCAAAAAATAATTTAATATTATCTAACAAATCCTATAATTAAAATGAACTAATATAATTTCTATATACTTTTATTATAATTTACCTGAAGTATTAATGGCTCTGGATTTATGGAAACCAATGTCCAGAGATTAATTAGATATTGTGTGGGATCAATGTGTTTATTATTAAGATGAACATTGTAAAACAGATCATCTAAATGTCTGATTGTTGGACAAAGTCTTAATCGACTTGTATCATCCTTGGAAAAATCAGAAGTAATTATTTTTCTAATAAGATTATAAAAATCTGCTTTATATCTGTCTAATGGAACATTAGAGCAGGGATATCCCAAATGGAGTTCATTGCATAATGTGACATCAAGTGCTTTTAATTCAGAAGAGTGTGCCAATTTTTTTAAGACCACTTTACTTTGATTATATATTCCAAAGAATACATTTTTAACACCAAATAAATGAGAAATTATCGCATTAACATCATTCCACAGGAGATCTATTTTGTGAATGTTATGACATGCAGAAATGCCATAACATGCTGGACACTTCTGCAGCTCAGTCAGCTGTGTTACAGAAGGATATAAACTTTGTAAAATAACGTTGATTCTTAAAGCAAGAATGCAGATACCAATTAACAGTAATATTTTCCATTTTTTAAATCTGAAGATGTTATGTATATAATACAGAATCATGAATCAATAATCGTATCCTCCTTTTATCTTTTTAATAAAAGCATCATATTTTGCAGGTCCTTTTTGTTATATTATGTCCAAATGATTCGACTGTGTAGGAGCCTCCAATTCTGCCCCAAAATTATATAGCACAGAATGATTCAAACTTGTAAATATTTACTGTTTTTATGTTCTTAACGAATCTGTATATAATATTCGTAAGGCTTTTCAAAATATGCATTTTATATAGGTTATGTTATTTTCCGGCTCTTTAAATGCGTAGTCTTCCTTCCATGAGTTTAGGAACGCCCTAACATAATTATGCGTAATTGTTAAAGGTATCAGCTGTGTTTGATTTGGTCACTCACGCTTTTTAAGTGTGTGTAATCATCATTCTGTCTTTATAATTCATTAGACGTAAAACAAGGATAAAAACATTGAAGCGTCCAAACAGAAAACAATTAAAGAAAGCTCGTTTATTTCAATTTCTATTACATATTCTACTTAAATCGATTAATTTTAATTTTGATTTAATTTTAATTTACTTTTTATTTTTCATTTTAAGATTAAAAAAAGAGTATATTAAACCGAAATTAAAGTTAATCTACATTGAAATAGCGATTTTGATTAAACTAGCATGAATTAATTTAATTGACGTTTAACTTTTCAAGTAATATTTATATACTATACTGTTTTGTTAGTAAAATAATTAATTTTAGAAAAATAGAATGTAAGATAAGAATAAATTATACAGTAATTGGAAAATCTGCAGAAATCAATTTTTAAGTTAATTGTTTATTAATGTCCATTTGTACAAAAATATAGATTAATTATTTTAATTTTTACTCGTTATTTTCCAAGCAATGAGAATGAATTGAAATGGATTCAGATTTTCAGAAATATTAATTCACGAATATTGAAATGTTGAATGAATGCTTTTCAATTCTGAATGCATTTTTATTCATTTATAGGAATTGCATGGAGCATATCTCTATGCCTTTCAATCTAAAAATATAATATTAGCTTTTTTTGTGCACACATATACAATTGTAAATACTATTCAATTCAAAATTTTGAATAGGAAATGCAATTTTTCAATCCAATTGAATCTAATTGAAATTTGCATCCAATTAAATCCAAAAAAAGTATTCGCTATTTAAAATACGCATTCGGATAGAAAAAAATTTCAATCCATTTTAATCCATTCTCGTTTGGATTTTTTCTTTCTAATTCTTAGAAACTAGGAAACTAGGAAAAGATAAAAAGTGAATTAAACGAGAGTATTAAAGTTGATTAAAATTAATCTATTATATTAGAAGAAATGAATGTAAAATTAATCAGAATTTGATCAATTCTCAGATTTTCTTTCCCTTTTCAACGCCCTATGATTCTATTAGTATTGATTCAAATATACTGTCGTTTCAAATATAGGAAATATTATGCATGTATAAAAGCAGACATAGAATTTCGATTAAATTCCGCAGTAATTAATTCAATCGGCAGAATCATTTAAGAAAAATTTAATTCGTTGTCCTGTTTTTTTATGTTAAACAACCCAAAACTAACAATTTTATTCATATTAACAAAATAGTCCGGATATTATTTGATTCTGCCAGCATCTGTCAGTGACTTACCAGAGAGAAAGATTTCTCTTTGCCTACAGACTACAAATATTGTCGGTGCCGCCACCTAAAATTACTCCATAGTGTTCATTCAAAGGAAACCACGAATCGCGATAACGATATCGCCACCTTTGTCCTTCGTTTAGAATGTCTGGTAATGTCTAGGATCCAAATCGGGCGATTATAAATGCTTCGATGTATATTCCGTCCACATAGGTTTCATGAATTGTGCTTTGTTGTGCGACAAATCGTTCTATCTTAGTATCAAGTTCGACTTGTCTAAGATGATGATGCGAAATTAAAAAGATCATTCTATTTGTTGACGAATGCTGAATAAGCATGAAAATTTCGACACACTTGGATGCGATGCAATATGTGATATGACGATATCATCTTTGACTGTTTTGTAACTGTCCGTGTAAAGAATTTGCGAAAAGTTGTAGTATTCCATTTTTTCGTGAGCTGTTGTATTTTCATTGCAATCAAAAAGCATTGTTGCAAGCTGCATATGCTAATGCGTTTGATCCATATGGGTCTCAAGGAACTGGTGCATTGGTAAGAAATTGATCATATCAAATTTGTTTTATTATCTTAAAATTTGATATTTATCAACAAAATATGATTTCCCGAACTGGGAAATTTAATTTGGATGTTAATATTGACTGGAAAGTAACAACGACAGAGAAATACAGACAGGAATGATAACTAGAATAATAAGTAAATTTTTTCAGGTATCAAAAAAAGATTGGAACATATGATAAGCAACAATGGGAGAGAACCATAGAACAACATATTCTTGATGGACTTACACATGTTCCAATGAGGACAACAAAACTCAAGACAGAACTGATTGATGTGGATCTCGTTCGTGGTATGCAACCAAGATATTAACTTACAGCTGTATATATACATATATATATATATATATATATATATATATATATATATATATATACCTATATATAGGTATATANATATA
>NW_012130148.1:200150-215235 GCF_000143395.1 Atta cephalotes
ATATAATTACGTACTAGTATATATATATATATATATATATATATATATATATATATATATATATATATATATAGTCATATATATATATATATATATATATATATATATATATATATATATATATATACACAAAATGAATATATGGTAAATTGAGAACCACTTTCACCAAGCTCCAATTAACTTAATGGACCTAACTTTGCCAACTGAAACTGTTGTTGGAGAAAGAATGTGAACTGTATGTAAAGAGTTACACATAACATATTTCTAATTATAATTAACTGTAATTTTACAAACTACATTGAATATAAAAATAGATTAATAACAAACTACCAGAGGGAAACTTTGCTGCATAAGTAGTATTACAAATCTATATTTATAACTTCTCTCTTTGCATTTTTTCTCCAACATCAACTTCAATTGGAATCTTGCAAAGTTATTAGATCTGTTAAGTTAATCAGAGCTTAGTGAAAGTAACCCTTAGTCACTTGCATTATATTAAATCAGTACACATTAAAGGCTGCTTTATATAAAGTATTTAAATGCAATGGCATAATATAATCAACTTTGACAACAAAATAATACATATATATTCTATTAAATGATGTGATAAGATAATTTAAACATGTTTAAAATATTTATATGCTTTTACATTTAACTTTATCAATTTCATGTATAGCAGCTTTTGTGATATGCACTAATCTAATATAATAGTATACAAGTGATAATAAATACAAGTGACTAAATTCACTATTAATGGTTGAAACAGTTTTTTACCATAAGAAATGAATTGTGGACTGCAATTGAATATAAAAAAATCACACAAAAGAAAGTAAAATATTGACCTCTGACTGCAAAAAGCTGATTTGACTATTAATCTCAACTTATGTATATACAGGATGTCTGATAATTGTTCTGACAGAATTCGTGAATATGAGCGGACTAAACTAAGACGGAAAGTCTACCATTTTACAATTTTCGCAATAGGTCAAGTTTCAACAAGATATTAATTGTTAAAAATTGTCGAAAATTGGTTTTCAATAATTTTTTACTCAAATACTATCAACTTTACAGAAAAAAGAAACTGCAAGAGACGAAAATTGTTTATTTTCTTCTTATAGAGCTCTAAAAATTTTTTAATACCGTATTTTCTCATGATGATAAAAATATTATAAGAAAATGCAATATTAAAATTGATAAAAAATTCTGAAAAATTAATTAATTCTATGAGAAGAAAATATATCTTGTGAAAATTACAAAATGATACAAGACTTTCTGTCTCAATTTAGTTTGCTCTATATGTCCACGAACTCTGTCAGAACAATTATCAGACCTATATATATATATATACACACAGTTTCAAAATCGCGTATTCGGAGGACATAATACTTTATGCTAAAACAACTTTTTTTCTTTTGCAAAATTGCATCTGTAGTTTTTGTAGTTTTTGCAGAAAAATAAGTAGAAGTTAACAAATATGCGCAAAAATTATTTACCAGACGTAATTTTGTTAAAGGAAAAATTTGTTTATTTTAGCATAAAGTATCATGTGCTTCGAATGCGCAAATTTTAGGACACCCTGTATGTATATATGTATGTACGGTGCGTGTGCGTGCGTGCGTGCGTGCGCACGCGCCTGTGTGTGAGAGTGTTTAAATATATTATAGTATTTGCCTTAATAGGCATGTATATTTATTCATGATTTAATAATGTATATAGGATCTTCTTTTCCAAAAGCCAAGCCAAAGCATGGTTTGTTGACAGTAGCTTGCCTAGCATTTCAGCGACTCTTGTTCCTTCCATTGTACAAAAAGTGGTGGATACAGCAAACAAGTTATCGCATCTTTGTGCTTTTCTTGTTACTATATAGCTTGCAAACGATCAACATATGCCTATATTATGTTTATACAAACAGGGAAAATGAGGCAGAAGTATGATAAGTTGTTTCTGATTTTCTAAACTGTACTTGCATTGCTATCGATCTTGACTGTCACGTCTTTTTACAGATTATATCAATGTCAGAAGTATTAGTACCTGTTGTTATGATGTTTGTTCTGTGCACTGTTCATTCCCATATTGTATCGACACATTCAGGTCCTACTATGACATATAATCAGTCCAGACAACGAATAACAAGACGCTCTCGACATATTAGGTGCAGAAATGGAAAATCGAGGCCTAGACAGAATTTACGTAAGTATGCATTAAAACAAAAAATATTCATCTTTATAATATTTAAATTTTTGCTAAAGGTGTACATAAGGATTCAAAATCTTCTCAAGATATGGCTTCTGAGAAAGTGAGTACAGGAAATGAAGAAGTATTCACTGCAGTAAGATTTGCTAAAAAAGTGGTCATCCAAAATTCCTCGACTGTTAGCCAATCTCAGGTATCCAAATTTCAAGTTTATAATAATTGTTCAAAATATCGTATGTATTTAAAAATTTCTGATGTAATAGGAACTTGCAAATGCTCAAGTATTATATGACAAAGAATCATTGAATACAACCGGAGAAAATTCTGACCCTGCAAACGAAAGTTCAACTAATCATGAACAGCAAGGTAAAAAAAGTTATTATTTATTTATTGCAAGTTTATATATTTCATATATTTATAACACATACATGTTTCACTCTGAAACAGATAATGTACCAGAAGAACATGTAGCAAATATACATCAGGATGATGATGGCTTTGAAAGTCTAAATGGGAATGTTTCCAGTGATAATGACAAAGGGATAGGTCGAGCACTGATGCAAGAAAATAAATCGCGATTGAGTTTGATACAACAGAGTAAAGATCATATGTCATGGTCAGAAGATAGCACTAGTCAACAAATTTCATCAAAAAACTCAGGTTTGATTTACAAGTATACGCTTGTAAAATAATTTATAGACATTTAACAATTTTGCAAAGATAATTATAAATCTTATTCATTATTAAACATGCTTTATTTATTATTAGACACGCACTTTATAAACGCATAAATTTTTAAAAATAACTTTAAATGCATATTTAATAATTCATCTAATTTTACAATTTATAACATTAAATGAAAGTAATCTTTTTTTAAATTTGTTTTTATTTGGGGTTTCCGAACCGCTAACACGCTTTAATCTTTGTTGGAAAGGTATAAAATGGAGTAATAGCTAAATCATCGTTTTCCACTTTCCACGCAGCACCTGACCCATTAAAAAATGATGACAATTTTATGGATAGCAAAAGCAATAATGGCAATATTAAGGTACTATATCACTTATAAGTTTAATTTATTTTTTCTTTACTAAATCTATAAGCTTAACAAAATTTCTATCTATTTATTTTTTTTTGCTTGTCTCTTTTGTAGACCAATTCTTTTTAGATATTATTATTCTTTTTAAATATTCTTAAATATCCTTTAATTTTATCAAGAATAAAAAATATTTAAAAAATTCATATCTAATGCATCTTATATTAATCTATCGACTAATTTGTATTCTTGTTAATTTAAGGCTAAAGAGATTTCATCAAAAATATTGAGATCAAGAGAAGCACGGCAGCAATGCGAGAGCGAAGAAGAAGGCGAGTGTGAGGAAGCTACAACGCATCATCTCACAGAAGCAACAACTTCTGCCACGGAATGGATGGGAGTAACAACTAATAGTGACGAGTGCAGTTACAGGTGAGTTTTATTATTTCAATAAAGCATAATTTTTTATAAATCGAAATTATTATAGTTCAGAACTCGGGGAATCTGACATAGCCAGCGAGACTAATCTTAATTATGGAGAATTTGTGGAGCATCCTTTCTCATGGGAATTTGAATTGCCACCTTCGATATTATTTAATTCTACTTGCACATCGTCTGATCGCGGTTAGTATAGCAAATTTTTCATACGAATAAAGATTTAATTCATGAAGCAACTGTATACATTCAACAAATTAAACAGATTTAATAATTCCTACTTCGCATCATTCTGTTTCTAGTTTCGTGTACGATTTGGACGCGGCGTGATATAAAAAAGGCTGAATTATCAGTGCTTGATATTAGTTCAGCAATAATTGCCAGAGTCGAATCCATGCCAGAGGGTATGAATTATTTTTACGGTGGTCTAATACTTAGTATCGCATTGTGTCTAATACCGTCAATAAAACGGCTGAGTGACCATATAGGATCAGATAATATTGGTAACGCGTCTGTTAGTCTATTACCAAGTGATATGATTCAGATAAACTTGGAAACATACACCGATGTCTTGTGTAGAATAATTGGTATTTCATTCGGAAATACTTTTTGGTAAGAGAATACTTCTTATGTTTATGTATTTTAAAATATTTATGAATTAATAATTTTTTTTAAATAACTCTTCTTAGGGAACGAACGGTGGTGCTAATTTCAATGTTTGAACGATTTATGTTGTCATGTTGTCTGTTTTTCTTGCTGGCAGTAGCAGAACGAACATACAAGCAGAGACTTTTATATGCGAAATTATTCTCTCATTTGACATCATCCAGACGCGCGCGAAAATCTGATTTACCGCACTTTCGTTTGAATAAAGTGCGCAATATAAAGACATGGCTAAGTGTCAGATCTTACTTGAAGGTAAAAATATTAAATATATGCGTTTATATACAGTTTAAAAATTCTTATATGTTTTATATCTTATTATATAATTTTGTATTATAGCGAAGAGGGCCGCAGCGATCTGTAGACGTAATTGTTTCAGCAATATTTATTATAACATTATTATTGCTGTCATTCGTAAGTTTGGAACTAATTAAAGTAAGTATATTTTGTTTTTTTAATATCTATTTTTACTTTTTATTTCTTTTGATAATGTAAATCTTATTTTAGGATCTCGAAAATTTACACTCACGATATAATGTCGAAGCATTATTCTGGAGCTTCTCGCTTGGAATATTTATATTGCGGTTTATGACGTTAGGAACAAAAATCAACAAAAAGTACAGAAATCTCTCTGTTTTGATAACTGAACAGGTAGACTTTGTTATAATGTATTTAAACTTTTTCCAAAAAGTTTTCTGAAATCTGTCTTATTTTTCAATACAATTTTTAGATCAACTTATATTTACAAATTGAGCAAAAACCACATAAAAAAGAAGAACTTATGGTTGCAAATAGTGTATTGAAATTAGCGGCTGACTTGATTAAAGTATGTATTTTTACAAATTCATTGAAGAATCAATATAAATTAATTAATTTAAATTATAATATATTTTACAGGAATTGGAGAGTCCGTTCAAAATCTCTGGGCTATCAGCTAATCCGTATTTGTACACTATTACTAAAGTGGTACTTTTGTCAGCACTTTCAGGAGTACTTTCGGAACTTCTTGGTTTCAAGCTAAAACTACATAAAATAAAAATTAAATAAAGCAATATAAGACGTGATACATATGAAAGAGGCGCATTAGTCCATCAATTTTGAACTGTCTAATGGATTTAAACTTAATCTGTTCTCAGCGAAAATTAACTTGGATTCATTATACTAAGTTAAGTAACATTAGGGTGCTTTAGCTTATTAAAGGACTTGGAGACTGTAAGTAATAAAACTTTATTTACTCTCTAAAACTTTTAGAATGAATTTCACTCTAAAGAGTGAAATTTCTCTCACTTTTAAAACTTAAAAATTGAGGCACTTTTTTTCAAGATTAGCTCAATTTTCACTCTTCAAAATGAGATTCCACTTCAAAGAATTTAGAGAGTAGCTAGTCAAATCAATGACAATTTAATACAATACTCAATATATTCAAAATTTTAAGTAATTAAAACGTACGTAATTAAAACAGAATTTATAATAAAATTCTCATTAAAAAAAAATTTATTTCAAATACGTTGAAAAATTTGAACAAAAACATACAATTTTAATTCTTTATTACATGATTATTTCCTTTGTTGGAAGAATGCTGAAATTAAATATTAATAGAATAATGATGATATTTCATTAAATTGATTTCATTGACTAATTTTTCTATCTAATTTTTAAATAGAAAAATTATAATGAGAGCGACTTAATAATTATTCGGAATTATATTTATAAAATTTAAGGGGATAACAAACAGAAAATTTACATGTACGTCACAGGAAATTACAATTTTGCAATGTAATCTTATTTTTCTCACTTACTATAATATTCTAGTTCAAATTTGTGTATTTAAAAGCAACGAGATTATATTGCATATAACACAATTATAGTTTTTCTTACCGTCTCATAAATTCTATAAATATATTTCAAATAAAATTGATTCACCCTCATTATAAAGAATACTTAATGCATACATTTAAAACAAGGCATGTTTATTATATACTATCAGAATATTGATTAGTCCTTAGAATATTCTTTTTGAATTATTATATCATATTATTATTTCATCACTGATAGCTTATTACGTTAATATTTAAAAAAATACTTGCATTTCATGAAATATGTAAAGAGTTTGGAATTTTTTCAATGTATAGTGTAAATATTGAAAATTTGTGGTAATAATAATCCACAAATATAATTCTTCAAGGGATGTCCTAAAAGCGTTTAAAGCACGTTCTATGTCCTAAGAACATCTCCAGGAATTTCTTTGGAGAACTGTGTTGTGTGGAAAGGGCTCGACAAATTGAATAACTTCCTAAAAAAAAGCTTTTTAACTTTAAATGAAAATTTTGATATTTTCTGAATGTTATAGTAAAAGTTTATTTGTTGTGAACGTAAAATGTTCTATTTTATACATTATATATTTATTTTGTAACTACCAATTTGATGATAGTATCTATTTGGATGAATATATTCGTCGAGCTTTGAACGCTAACGAGTTCAATCATTATGTATAAGATTATGTAGGAGAGTGAACGAATAATCTGACTATATTTATAAAATTTATTAAAATTCCAATATAGATTTACATTTACATTATTTTTTTCAATATAGTTGTTTTGTTTTTTTGTATTTGATTCAGCATAAATTTATTTGTGCTCTTAAAAAAAATTTTTTTTGATTGCTTTTTCTCGGTATTTTTTTCATATTTTATTCAGTGCTAAATCAATGATCAAACAGATAATTCAAGGAAGTGAATGATTATACTATCTGTTTTCAATTTACAAATAAAAATTTGCCACTAAAGCTAAAAACAGATTTATGAAATACTAAATCATAAAAATAAGTTGTATTCAAAAATTGTATTTAAAAATACATGTATTCAAATACATGTTTTCATGTACATTGTATTCAAAAATAATGTAAATCTCTATTGCAGTTTTAAAAAATTTCATAGATACATTTTTCTGGATATTATTGATACCGTTATATAATTTGACAACTTGCAACATATTTTTGCAGATATTATATGAGATGTGTATTTGAAATGCATGCATAATTATATGATTCGAGAATGCACTTGAAGTCATATATTATGTAAATACTATATTACGAGATAGAGTATCTATTATGAGAAAATTAGTACCTGTGCGATAATAAGATTAAATGTAAATTATTTTTCAAATATGTTTAAACTTGTCGCCAATATAGAAGAAATAAAAACAATTCTATGTATATGAAATTTATATACATAAAAAAAATTGTTGTACGAAAAATCTTTTTGATACTTATGCCCTAAAAGATAGTTATTTCAATTTGTTTATTATATTATTTTTTTATTTCAGTAGTTAATTTCAGATTTACAATTTAAATCAACGATATAAAAAAATTTCATTGACAAGAAAAATCAAAGATGACCTCGATAAAAGGACATAGCTCCATAAAAAGGACATTAATCCGTCTATAAGAAGGACATTAGGTTTATTTATGTAAGTTTTATAATATACATGCTTAAAGTTTGAAGAATAATACTTAAAAATAATATTAATAAAAATCGAATATCCATTTTTTAACGATAAAATAATCTTGTTGATGAAAAATCTAAGAAAAATAATTAACAAAAAAAAGGCTATCAATCTTAAACTTTATAGCTACAAGTTATAAATTATCCAGTTACAATCATTTGATTAAATCCTATTAAATTATTTAGGCTGTATTTTGGATATTCATTTCATTTTATCTTCCTTCTGCATATAATAAGTGATAAAAGATAGAATAAAGCTTACAGCGCGTGAGCGCTTGAATGCTTCTTATCTGTCATATAAAATAAGCTTAACATGTGTGTATTTTGCGCTCGCATACATACATCCAATACAAATATATAGTGTTCTAAACTTGTCGCAATTATTTTTTTTAGTTACCCAATGAACACAATGTTTAAAATCGATATATAAAATAATTTTAAATTATATTTTTAGGAATTCTTTAAAAAATACCTTTAAGATATTTCATAAAGAACTTTAAAAAATTTCTTAAAATTATTTTATGCGTCGATTTTACTCCCTTAATCGGCAATCTTTAGAAATTAATATCTGGTTAACGACATATTGGTCATACAGTCCTTGCAAAGTAAATTAAATTTGGAAATATGTTCAACATTTACACTCAAATAAACTATATACATATGAAAGTTAATAATTTAATTTTTAATAACAAATAGACTAAATAAACTGTAAAAACGTTATTAAATATATATAAAATTATTTAATAACGTTTACTATTTGTTATTAAATTAAAAATTAAATTATTTACAATATTAAAAAGAATTCAATTTTTTATGTAAGTAATTTAAGTGTTCAAGATAATTTATACAAAGTTTTATTATGATTATCTATTTAGTTATTCTGTAAATAAATAAATAAATAAAATAATTTTGTTTATTTATAGAATAACTAATCTCTGCATGTAATCTCTGCAATAAAGCTTTATGTTATATCGTAAATCTTGAGTAGTTAAAGTACTTAAATAAAAAATTTAGATATATCTAAAATATCTAAAATATCTAATATATCTGTTCTTATTGAAATAATTTTTTATCCATGTAGAATATCGCCGCAAAATTTTTTCTAGTATTTTCAAATACAATATAAAACGATCTGTTATTTTTTCATAATTTTTTAAATATTTTAAAAATATATCCTTATCTATTGCGAAAATTGCAAAAATGTAGCAATTCAATTTAGTCCGTTCTATCTGTCCACAATCAGCGTTAAAAAGTTTAGGACACCCTATAGAAGAGAGAAAAAATGGAAAATAACATTAGCTGCGCGTGCGTTTGAACTATCATATTATCGATAATAAATTGTGATCAGTCACACGATTAAGATTTTGATAAATTCTTCAAAAGCTCATTTCTACCTCTGCTGTTTCTACGCCACAGAATTATAATTACGTAGGTACTTATAGACACATTTTATTACGTCTATTTCTATAGCTCAATAATGCACTCTTTTGCATATACATAAATTGAAATAAGTACGGTAAATGTATGTACATACTAATGGACATAATCCAATTATTAAACAAAATAACAAAAATTTTAAATATTAAACTTTCAATAGTATTTACAACTTTAAATAAATTCGTTTATGACTTTAAAAAACTTAGTATAACAAATTTATATCACTTGTATCATTAAAAACTTAATTAAATTTGTATTTTTGTTATTTTATCCAATAACTGGGTCATGACCGCTAACAACTTACACGTTGTTGATATTTTGCGAAAGCGAGAGAAAAAGTAGTGCAATGAGTGTAATTCAGTAATAAAAAAAAGAACTATTATGGCGTGGACTCGCTCGCAGCCGATTGGTCGGCGGGAACCGCGTGACCGGCGTGACGCGCTGTATGAGTAGTATGAGCGCCTCTGTCTGAATGCCGGTAGCAAACTACGATTTGCGAAGAGCCGGCTGTGTGTTGTTCAGTTTCAGATTTCACTTAGTTCGCAGTCGCTCGTCTGTAGGTGCACGTCGCGTTCGTGCGTTAGACGCGCAAACTGGCACGGTGAAACGTTCCCTGAAAACTGAAAGTGACTGAAAGCCGCTGCTCGTCTCCAATTCTCCACCTCACATCCTCGCCGCTCCCCAGTGACGACCGGGTCTCGCGCGCCCGGCGGGACCACGACTGGAGCAACAGGATCAGCGAGTCTCCATGACAATGGCCGTGGACGATTATTATGACGGTTTCCGCACTTTCTCTTGGCTCGCGGATCTCGTTGGATTACCGATCGACCAGGTGAGACGCCGACATCGTCTACGAGAGAGGAGCGGTTGGCCGCGTACTTCTGAGCTCCAGCAGATTCCTGGGTGGCAACAGAGATGATATCGATCCTTCCATCGTGCATTTCCATGTTATACATTTTGCGAAAGCAAATTAAAAATTCGTACTTGATAAATTTATATTAGAATGCGACCACCCTCTCGATTGTTGTCGCGCCTCGATCATGTTTTCAGTCCAATAGTTTGCGATAGAAACGAGATGAGAATAAAAAACGAGTGATGAAGCATTTTAACAAATTACATACTTATGAGGGATTTAAGTATTTGAAAAAAAATTTATAGTCGTAGCTGGATGATTAGACAATTAAAATTTTTGCGAATTGTGTTAATTTTAATTTGATTGATAACTCTGATAGATGTCATTTCTTCGAGTTCGCGGTTATTTTTTTTTTTTTTTTAATCAAATTTGCCATTTCCGACGAACTTTATAAAAAAAAAATGTAGTCTAGTTTTTTCGCGATGAGATTATTCCTCTAGATATAAAATATAAGCTCATCAGAGAAACTTCACAATTAAATAAAAAACTATTGCGAGAGGAAAAAAAACACTCGATTACAACTTGAAAGCTTTGACATTAGACAATTAACTTGACTTGAAAGGAAAATTTACACAACTGTAACTACGTTATAAATATATGATACGATCCATTTAGCGTCAAGTGTTTCGGATTTGCATCAAATTGTAGCCATAAGTCATGTTCAGCAGAACGTTTCATTTTGCAATTGTTGCAAATACAAATTTTTTAAACTTTGAAATAGTCTTTAATTGATTAATTAATTAAATTCGATCTTCTGACTGGGCAATCAAATGTTCCGAAACACTTGGTAGCGCTAAATGAACCGTATCATTATTTATAACGCATTATATAAATTTTCCTTTCAAGTTAATTGCTTAATGTCAAGGCTTTCAATGCATTTATAATCGAGTTTTTCTTTCCTCGTCGTAGTTTTTTATTTAATTGTGAGATTTTTAATCTAGATATTTGAAATTTGCGTGCGATAAAGTTTAAAATTATATACTATTAGAAATGCTTCCTTTACATATAATGAAGCTTGTGATTATGAACGAAAATGATTTAATTGATAATTAAGTTACAATAATTACCTAAATGTAAGGATCATGTACATATATTAAATTTGAAAAAATACATCAAATTTCATATACATGTATAACACAATATACTTTTCAGTTATAAATACATTAAATTTAATGTCAAAAAAGTTGAATTTAAATTGTGTAACTTAAAAGTATATTAAATTTCATGAAATTTTTAACAAAGATTCTCTTTTCTATATTTTTTTTCTACATTCTCTTCTTAATTAATTAATTGTGAATTATATAAAATACGTCATTCCTCGATCTATTGCAGGAAGAAAGAACGAAAGTGTGGCAATTTGTATGTAGATCTGTTTTCTTATTGCTGTTTGGACTGCGTTAAAACTTTCCTTCGAAATTTCAAATGTGTACCTATTTTACTTTTAATCGTTTCTACTAATGTGGAACTTTAACTTTAATCTCGATTTAACTTATTTTTTATCTTTTTCTTCATTCAATTCAAAATTAGAAAACGTTAAAGAGTAAATTGAACCGAAATTAAAATTAATCTATGTTAATAGAAATAGGCATTTTAGTACCAAAAACTATTCATAATCAGTTATATTTAAAACTATCACAGATTTCATTACTATAAGATTCTTCATCTTAAGATTTCTTAAGATTTCATGAATCAATCAGAGAGTCATATTAACATCTTAAGACATTATTTAAGACGGTTTTAAAATAAGAACGAATTATGAATACCGTCCGTAAAGCAGTATTAGCATCTTAAAACATTACTTAAGATGATCTTAAAATATGAACGAATTATTAGTACTTGAAGTACGTAGGTATGTGAAGTGAATATATGTTTAAAATTCGCGAAAGCGAGAAGGAAAGTTGTAGAGAGTACAGAATGTAGGAATAATAAAACAAATCTAAAGAGTGTATACTAGTTCAGGATAATGATCGTATAACTTTTTCCCTAAAGAAACGTACAAAAGGAAACGTGAAAATTATTATTGAAAGTATTATTATTGAAAGTAATGGAGAAATTATTTACTTTTTCCGCCCTAAGAAAAAAGTTACATGATTGCTTTTTAATTCTATAGAAACACATCTCATAAAAAGATATAGTTCTTTTCTAATTTAACACATCACGTTTATATAAACTTAAGCCATCTCATAATTGCGTCGATGACGTAAGCGTCAACATCGGAAGATGCATTCATCATAACTGCGCAGATATTTCGTTCTGTATCACCCTTATTGTTAGAGTCAAGACAAACAACCGCGAATATTCTGAACATTCGAATTATACGCCTTTTTCTCGGATTTTTCTACGTTTTCTGCTCAAACGCCTTGATATCAAATTTTAGCGATCAAATTCATGCGCCTCGTTTAAATGCATCGATTTAAAAAATTCGAAACTATTTGGCGCTGGTTATCTCATCTTTAGATAAACTGTGATAATTTACCTACTGAATAAACAAAAAAGAATAAAAACATAAGATAGTGAGTAAAGTTTATCGAAAAGTGGAACAACTTAGCCTTGATCGATCGATCCGACGCGCAAAGTTAAATTGATTGAGAGAGATCAAATTGATTTTATCACTAAAACGATAACAAACAAACTGTTCACTTAAAATACTGTAGATGACTTCAATCAAACTCCGATTAACTTAATTGGCGGTTAATTTAGCTGACAGAATTATTTCCTGCAAATTTTCTAATTATATCATTTATCATTCATAATCTAACTTTCTTCTAAATAAAGCATTAATTATGCTGTTTTACAAAACTGGATATATATACACACACACACACACATATATATATATATATATATATATATATATATATATAATAAATGCAAAACATATTCATATAGAGGAAATTTTTATTTTAAAATATTGTAAAAGAATATTAATTAGCAATTTATGAATAATAAATACTCTCTGTCCTATAATATAAACAAAAAATTTTGTTCATGATTTTAAGCTGATATTCATAGTTCGTATTCTTATATATAAAGGTGAAATATCACGAGCGACGTTTATTGAAGCATACATTAAGAATTAAATATTCCGATTAATATTTATAAGGAAGAAACTAGTTTAATTTTTAATGCATGTTGTAATAAACTAGTTTATTTTTAAAGATTCAATAAACATTGCTTGTGTTATTTAATCTTTCTAATTATTAATTTTTACTCAGCAATCTCGAGCTAGAAAATTTATATATTATAATTTTTTTATAAATGATATCTTTTTTTGCCAATATTTTTTGCACTCACTGTATATAAATTTTCACTGACATTAAAACATTATTAAGCATTAAGATTATATTGAAAAGGTATTTTTCTATTTATTTAATTGTGTTAATATCACTTATCATTGATTAATTATTCTAAGTATTAATACTTATAGTAACTTAATTATTCTATTACATATATGAATAATAACTTAATTTTTAATAATTTAATATTAATGATTACTGTTAATGATTTATTATATTAATAATTTGTACTATTCGATACGAAAAGTTTATTTCAAAACTTCTATATAAGTTCCGGACAAAATATTTTATTCAAAAAATATTAATAATTGAATTATTATTATTAGTAAATTATTTTGTTAATATATCAGAATAATTAATGCTTTATCGATATATTGCTAAATTAATCGACGATTAGGTTAAAAATTCAGAATTTGTTGAGTTCAGCACTCGAACCGTTCTGAACTATGACGTACGAATTGTCTAAATAGTATAGTCCTGAGCGTACTAAAATTGATGCAATTTTGTGGCAAAACATTTACAAATTTGCGAACGTCATTCTATGCCATTCTATGGAACTGTTTTAACAATATATTACATTGGAAATATTCGAGAGCTATGAATATTTTGTTTCGGAATAAGAAATAAGTCTACGGGCAGTTTTGTTTGAAATGTTTATTGTTTAATTTAAAAAGTCCTTGATTATTTCGTTATTGCGATATAAAAGTTTTTTTTTTTTAAATTGTAAACATTATCTTGAAAAGGCAAATGTAGTGGAGAGAGGCAAGGAATGCATAAAAAAAATACATGACAAAATACATAACATGATAAGAGAATGCATGGCACGAATAGACAAAAATGTTAATTTACGTGATGATAAGAATATTACGAATCAAACTGGATTATATATTCCGATTTTGCTAATAAAATTTTACCTTGAACAAATTGGACGACCGCACCTCTAACTAAACTATCAATTTAAGTTGATTGAAGCGCGATCGAATAAAATGCGTCTGATCTTTATGGAAGTGAAACGTGTGAAATATATAGTGACGTTAGTATTCTCTTTATATTTGTGTCAAATCTTAAGAATGTTCGATAGATCTTTCAAAATAATAAAAAAATATGTAATAAGTTATTCTAAATCACATTTAAAAGTAATACAACAAATTTTTAATGACGGTTTACTGTTTAAATCATAAGTTATTTCAATAAGAAAGATTCCTTAATCTCTAGATAGAAATGTATGGAATTATAAAATAAATGACAAAAATGTTCTCAATTTTTAATATAAACACTTTATTCAAGATTATTTATGTAAAGTTATATTACGAATGCAGAAATTAGCTGTCCAGTAAATGAACAAAATATATATTTGTTCTAAATTTGAAATTAACTGGTGAATTGCAATGAAACTTTGCATAAGTTATTTTGAATACTTAAAGTATTTAAAAAAACATTTAGGAGTTTTCGTTATTATTCTTTCAATTTCTAACAATAATATAATAAATAAAATAAATAAACTATAAAAATGTATTGTTCAATCAAAACAGAATGTTATGAATACAACTTTCATAAGTATATATGTGTGTGTATATATATATATATATATATATATATATATATATATTATA
>NW_012130148.1:218001-219360 GCF_000143395.1 Atta cephalotes
GAGAGAGAGAGAGAGAGAGAGAGAGAGAGAGAGAGCGATCAATTCTATATAAAAAAATATTTCTTAACCTATTGCTACTTATTATGTTCTTCACTTGTTATAATTTATTAAAAGCGAAAGAAGTCTAATCGGCATTGATAATTTGTTCTTATTTTAAGATTTATATTAAGTAATGTCTTATGGGCTTTCTACAATAAGCTATTATTTAAGTCTTGAATCATAAAACATTAACCAATCACAGTCGAATGTGAGAAGAAAAATCGATTATAATTAGTTAATTTCATATAGCTTAAGACATTATTCAAAGCTTAGGTAATGACTTATTGTAGAAAGCCTACTAAAGATATGACTTGTGATTATAACATCTTAAGATGGTCTTAAATAAAAGGATCGATTATGAATATCGAGCTAAATTTGTTATTAAATATAGTATTTTAAGCAGACGCAACAGGTAATAGATTTATTACACTGTGTTGCATAATTTTTACGAATCGCCTCGCATCGCCAAAAGTCGTAAGTAAAAATAGAAGATAGATGTGGAATTATATTATCTTTTTGCTACAAGAAAACAGTAACAATACCATTAAATTGTAATAAATTCATAACAAGCGATCGGATTTTATGATGCGCTCTTTAAGAGAATAATCGTGCGCGCCACTAGTTTCTCTATTTTTAGCGAAATCCTTATCGTGCTATTATTAGTGGTGCGTCCTACTAGCAGAAAATGAGATCAGTTATTTAAATAGATATGTGCTTAAAAATAACGTGATTAGAAAAAAAAGGTAAATAGGAGGATAATTTCTATTTCTATTTATATAATTTCTATTTGTAACAACAAAAATATAAATGTCTTTAAAAGTCTTTTGAAAGGATAAATCTTGAAGAATAAATCTAACGTTGATTGTATTTTATCAATGCTTCATTATATTATATGTATACTAATGAATACAAATTGTCGATAATTTGTGTCCACTGGTATAATATATTTAATAATAATTTTTTTGTAAGATACATGTTATCTAGATACGTAATTTTTTACGACTTCTTACAATATATATTATTAATCATTTAAATTATACAATGATGAAAAACATGTTTGTAATTTCTAAATATTCCATATATCAAAAATATCTGCCACATAAATATTACTTTGATATGTCAGTTTTTTTATGATTTTAATGGCCAATAATATACCTTTTTTATGGTACTTTAAGATGCAAGTTTTATATGCATATATATATATATACATATGTACACACACACACACACACACACACACACACACACACACACACACACACACACACACACACACACACACACACACACACACACACACACACACACACACACACACAC
>NW_012130148.1:220276-228869 GCF_000143395.1 Atta cephalotes
ATATATATATATATATATATATATATATATATATATATATATATATATATTAGGAAAAAAAGAGCACTTAAAAGGAACTTAAGAGACATTTCTTGGAAAGTGTTTTCTTGTGATAGTGCAAAAAAATAATAAACATCTCTCAAAACAAATACAAATATCTTGCACTTGGTATTTTTTGCATACAAGACATATAATTTAATCATATTACAATGGACGCGATTCAAACTAATAAAATTCACACTTCTGTTTATTATATTATATGATAAATGAAGCAAGAGTTTTAATAAAAATAGATTTAATGAATCTATTTCTTCTGTTTGTACAGGTAAATTTTGTCTTGACGCAATTCACAGCCCTCATATTAGCCACATTATTGAGATCATCTCTGAATCCCATCGCTACTACCCCCGCTGCCAAACATGTTTATGGCCTTACTATTGGCCTTGCTCTTGGATATTTTTGCTTTGGCAGGTAAGCTTACATTCTATCCATTCATATAAAAGTAATGTATATGAATTTTTGCTTGTTAAAAAATGGTTGTAACTCGAAATACTAAATATATGTTATTTACAGAAATTCCAATTTATAATTTTTTTTCATCTCTATTGCTTGCCTAAATAATATTTAGTTAGTGTTAGACTAACTATATGATTAGAATTAGAGTAATTAAATTATATTTTTATATAATATTTTCTGAGATTTTATGAGTCTTCACCTTGTGTTCGATATTGACAAGGAATTAACGCAAAATATTGATAAGCATTTGATACATAAAAACTCCGGTTTAAGTTATTTATCATTCAAGAACTCTTTCAGTTGCAACTGTTTTGTCAATGCTAGTATCGGTCTATATATTTGTTTTGACAGAAGAATTCATTTATCTATATTTAGAATATATTTAATGTTCTTTTTCAGGCAGGCAATCCATCTCGCTAGTCTTCCCGCATTATGTTACGTAGCAATGCGCACACAAAATCCTCGGAATATGCAGAGGTGAGATGAATATAAATTGTAGGTCTTTAGTATGTATTAAAAATACTATATCAGTACTCTAGTCAATCATGGCAACTTCTATTAGATATAATAGCTATAATTCTTTTTTTTATTGTAAAATGTCGGATAATCAGCTTTGTGCGTTTTATCAAATAATGTATTCTCAAGATGAATTATGCATAATTCTGAAATAATTATCATTTTGCTTATATCGTAAATTTCTCCTTCTCCTAAAGCCAACAAGGAAAGATTGTGCGCATATCATTGATAACAATGATTCATCTATTCGTAGTGTAAAGTGCACTTAACGCGACCGTTTGCATTTATGACGTAATAAATCGCGTGCTTATTGTCAAATTAACCACGTTTGAGCTAGCGAGCAAAATCACGCGAGTAAAGACGATGGCCGCACGAACTTGACATGTGCATCTGAATGTGTTTCAGGGTCGTCCTCGCAATTGCGTTAATCTATTTATCGTGCATTCACTTTCACCGGCAGATCTACGATTATGGCTCGTACACGCTCGACATCACTGGTACGTTCAACTCACGATTTCACTCGGCTTGTTTGAAGAAGATAATTCTTTCATATAATTTCCAATTTTTCATAATTGCATAAAAGCATTCCTTATTTTAAATATATATATTTAAATAAATAAACACACACACACACACATACACACACACACACACATACACATAGGGTATCTTATAACGAACGGCATTTTCACGTATTCTAGAGATAGAATAAAAATTGTAAAACGAAAATGTAACTCGAAATACTAAATATGTGCATTTACAGAAATTCCAATTTATAATTTTTTTTTCATCTCTATTGCTTGCCTAAATAATATTTAATTTAGTGTTAGACTAACTATATGATTAGAATTAGAGTAATTAAATTATATTTTATTATATAATATTTTCTGAGATTTTATGAATCTTCATCTTGTGTCAATTCGATATTGACAAGGAATTAACGCAAAATATTGGTAAGCATTTGATACATAAAAATCCGTTTTAAGTTATTTATCATTCAAGAACTCTTTCAGTTGCAACTGTTTTGTCAGTGCTAGTATCGATCTATATCTATATCTATATATTTGTTTTGACAGAAGAATTCATTTATCTTTACAGAAAAACTGCAAAAGACGAAAATTATTTATTTTCTTCTCATAGAACTCTACGAATTTTTTCAGAATTTTGTTATCAGTCAATTTTTTAATACTGCATTTTCTCATTTTTACCAACATGAAAATGCGATATTCTGAAAAAATTCTGAAAAAATTTTTAGAGTTCTATAAGAAGAAAATAAACAATTTTTGTTTCGCAGTTTCTCTGTAAAGTTGACAGTATTTGAGTAAAAAATTATTGAAGACCAATTTTCAGCAATTTTTAGCAATTATTGTAATATCTTGTTAACTATTACGAAAATTGCAAAATGGTAGAGGACTTTTCTTCTCAGTTTAATCCATTCTGCCCCTATGCAAAAGATTTATCATTATTTTCCAAACCCTGTATATTATATAAATTAATATTAAAAAATTAATAATTTTAGAAAAAGCTATAGATTTTTTGTACAATTTTTTATAATTACATCTATAATTTTGTATTTATATTCAATAATTTCTTTAAATGCAATGCGATTGCAGTAGCATTTTACACTCTCTTAAGCATGACCGTGTTATTAAAGTAATAATAACATCTTCGCGATGTTGTCAGTTCTTACTGCCTGCGATTATGTAAGTTTCACGCCTTCTTTTTATGCTGTTTATTTAAATTCTTCTAAGTAGACAAATGTCATTTTCCATATCAATTTTGTGCGCTTAAATCTTTCGTATTCATCCTATAAGAATATTTTCCTTATTTTTTATGAACGATGTTTTATAGTCACATTCACAGTATGATATTGATTATTAAGCAGTACATGTATGAGCATTTATTATGTCTTGCTATTATGCACACGCCAATACGTTTCGTTCGCAAGTGTTTCGGCGATAAGACGATGAATCTCATCATTATTCTCATACATTATTTTTGTAACATATGAATATTCTTTTCAGGGCCTCTTATGGTCATAACGCAAAAAGTAACTAGTCTAGCATTCAGCATTCACGATGGACTAACGCGATGCGAAGAGGATTTGACACCAATGCAGCGTCATCAGGCTATACAGTGAGTGCATGTGTTCTTTTCAAGGAGGTTTCACCTTTGCAGTCAAAAAATCGATTTTTTTTTGCTTATTTTTATTCCTACATATGTGTAGAATATTCCTGTAAAAGAATTTTACTATTTAATTTTTTAAATTCACAATATTAACGGAGTCACGAACTCAAATACATAAGAGCACACGGAGCCTCCAAGCTCTTACTAGTGCAGCAACACTTGTAAATGTTATTCAGTTCATATTTTAGAAAAAACCGATAAATATCGATTGCAATTTATTCTTTGAGAGTTTCTATTGATCCAGAAAAAGACTTACTGTTACATATACTAGAAACAGGTAGAAAATTAGATCTGTTCGAATCTCGGTTTTTATCGTCGGTTGTATGTTTCAAAATGTTCCGTGAAAAGAAATTTTCTGACAGTAATAATCGTTCTATACATAAAGAAAGAAATGATATTTTCATGGAAATCGATATTTAAGCGAATTTGAAACAGAATTTGCCAGTACATCAGCAAAAAAATTGAAAGAATCTAATGATAATGCAAGTGAATGTTGCAAAGTTATTGTTTTATTAATTTTTTATCGATTTTTACTAAATTAACTGAAATACTGGTGTGCAGATATTGCAAAAAAGAAGTTTGTTTTAGTAAGACTAGAAAAATAGGTTTAGGATTTTAATTAGTCATCAGATGTAGCTGCAGAACAGGAACTATTGCTTTTTGCCTTCTTTTAATAATCTATTAATAATCGATCATTTGAAATTAATCGACGCATAATATTTGTCATGCGTGTTTTGAGCATTGGCTTAAATATATTTTGCGATCTTGTGGAATTATGTACAGATTTTATTACGCATATGTATTATTTTGCTATGGCTAATATTATATTTATACTGTACAAACTGTGCATGATCTCAGTGTAAAAAACGCTGCAAAATAAGAAATCAAAGAAAATGCAAGAGCAGGAAATGAGCCTTAACTGTATCTGATGATGATACATGATATCAACTGTATCTGGTGATGGAGTAAAAGAGAGAAACTTTTCGTCCTTATTTATCACTACCATGATTGGAAAGTATACAAATAAGGTGCTGGATATTGTAGTCAAATCTTTTGTTCACTTTGAGAAAATGATGATTCTATAGAAAAGTTATTGTGGCAAGAAGGATATAAAAAAGAGTACACTATCAATCACTCAGAAAGCGCTGGAAAAATGGAAGTTGATGGCATTATCGAAATAGTTCTAACATCTCAAGATTTATATGGCGTTAAATACAAAAATTATATAGATGATGGAGATAGAAAGACTGTCAAAGTTTACTCAATGAAAATCCATGTGGAGACGAATTATTGGTAAAAAAAAAAGAATGCATTTTACATGTTCAAAAGCGTACGGGAAGTAGATTGAGAAACATAAAATAATCATACAAGGTATTGATGGAAAAGAAAGAGCAAAATTAACGGATTAAAGATCGACTACTCATTACGGATTAGCAATACTACATAACACAGAATCTTTACTCTTTACAGAACACGTAAAATGCAATATGTTACATGTTATGGATTACATGTCCTAAGATCAATTGACGAATAATCCACATTCTCTCCGCTGGGGTTAGATTCTTGGTGCAGTTAGCGTATTGCGGAGCACCACTAATGGCACGCTTCAGGATTATAATTACGATCCACCTCCATTTTCTGAAGTACAATGTGCCATTTGTGAGGATCTTTCCAACGTGATTCGTTAACGCGATGTCTCAGAGGATACACAAACAAAAGTTATGACAGAATTTTCTGGCTACACGCCGAAACACATTTTTTTCTGGACGAAAAATTATATCTATCGCAGCATTTTGGGCAACATGCACTTTTAACAATAGTTTTGTAAGCTTATTAAGAATAATAAACATCCTAAGGATTCGTTTTAAACAAATAACATATTTGCCAACAAAAAAAAACGGACAGCGCGTGATAAATCGTAACACGTCAAAATCATCAAAAGAAGCCAGAACAACTCAGCGATTGGAGAGATTGACAAAAAACGAATTTTATAAAGAGGAGGAAGAATTATTATATAGTCCTGGTATAAAATAACCGTAAGTTAATTAAAGCACTGAAACTTTTATTATACACGAAAAAAATCAAACTAAAACTTCAAAACGCGTTTTCTTGAAATGTTTTTCAAGTTGACGATCAATCAACTGATAATTAAAAACGAATTAGCATATCGATCCTTTTTTTTCTCGATTGTAATATTTTTGCACATGAACTAGAATTATGATTCTACAACAAATATTCGATTTGTTATTAAAAAAGTATCTAATTTTTAGGGGAAAAAAATATAATTTTGTTTTAATGCCATCATTTTTACAAATTTTGGACAATTGACACAATTTTAGTTCATGCGACTATAGCGACATTTGTGTAATTAATAAAAACGGAATGAATTTTGATTTCACATGATTTACAGAGGCTGCATTACTTCTGTCATGGAGACGTGTTTTGCAGATGATCCCTAATTCAATCACCAGTTGGAGAAATAAAATACATTTTATCTAATTAAAAAATTTTTTTACTGTTTAAACATTTACATAATTTTATACAAAAATTTGCGTTTTTCTCTATATAATAGATTTTCTTAAAAAAAATTCATGAAAAGAAGCTTTATGATCAGCAAAGGTGAAATTCTACTATCCCATGCGCGTTGTTATTTATATCAAGAAATATCATGAACATGATTAACAGTCCTAGTAATTGTTTTGTGATGTTAAAATCATTATTTATCACTTTGATGACCGCATATTATAGCATACATAGTATTTCAAAAATTTTACATCCTTTTACTTTTTTTAAATCATTATTCGAAAACTACTATCGATCTCAGTCTCCCCTAATTTATTAATTTCTTGAATTAATATTTTAATTTTATATAATTTTATATAATTTTCGAAATATTTTTTAGAATATTTTACAAATATAAAATATAAATTATTAAAAGTTAAAAATAAGCGATTTGAATATAATAAAATATTATTTCAGATTGATTAAAACATTAAGAATGTAACCACAAAACAAAAAAAGAACTGAAATGTGAATTTAAAATATAGAATCGCGAAATCATGTGATGCCAATTGTTGACTAATCTCGTGATAGCGGCCATCAAAATGTTATAAATCATATTTATTATTAGTAAAATGTATTTTTACTTATAAATAGTTATAAGTTTATTCATACATTTATATCTAAAATCGCAATAGTTAATATTTTTTAGAACAGAAGATGATATTTAAGTTCCAATCTGAAAAAATTTATTAATACAAATGAATTGTTAATAAAGCGACGCAAATGGAGAAATATTCAATTTTATTGTGTATGTTATCACAAAAAAATCTCTTAATAAATCTCTTAACTTTACAGGAAGATGCCAACTACTTTGGAATACTTTAGCTACATCTTTCATTTTCAAGCCTTAATGGCTGGTCCAGTGATATTCTACCGTGATTATATCGATTTCATACATGGACATCACTTGCCTGGTGCTAAATCTTTAACCGTAAGAACACTAATATAAAACCTTAAAATGCCTGTTAAAAATCTTTTAGAATTGATATCTTTTATCTTGAGATAAAAATTGATTATTTTATAATGTAATATTGTGTAAACTATAGGATTGTCAATTTAGCAAACAGTTGCTATTTATATATAATAATACAAATTTAAAAAACATTTATTCTTTAATAACACTATTGTTATTAGATATTTTATATTGTTTTAGGGATTCTATGATAAAAGTAGCCAAGAGAAGGAGATTATTCTGGAGCCATCACCCACTCTGGTCGTTGTGAAGAAAGTCGCGGCAAGTTTAGTATGCGCCATTATATTCATCACATTTATCCCGATCTTTCCGATACAGTATGTAAAAGGTTTGTTTGAATCCTTCATCTTCAATCTTGTCACTTATAGTACATATCATCGTAATTAATGATATATTTTTCTTTTAGATGACGAATTCCTGGAGAAGACAAATATATTTTACAAATTATTGTACTTAATGCTGACGACTATGCTCGCGCGTTTCAAATACTACCACGCATGGTTGTTCGCCGATGCCATATGTAACAATTCTGGCTTTGGATTCAACGGTTATGATGAACGAGGCAAAGCCCGCTGGGACTTAGTTTCGAACGTCGATGTTTTTAAGTTTGAGGTGCGATATGTGTACTGTTTACAATGTATAAATAAAAGTATACTCGTAATAGTAAACTTTAAATTAGCGCATAAATTCTTTCCTTTATTACGTACGTGAGTAATGTATGAGTATAGATTAATAGCAATCCTTGATAGGGCCTTTAATGATTTAGTGAAGTTTAGCGAAGGGAACAACCTTATTATTAAGTTCAGAATTGTGCTATTACGAGATTCTAACGTAATTAAAATTTTAAAATATAACTTAAAATGTTATAGAAGAATGAAACACTCGAATTTGTCTTCTTATCGCCATTACATGATGGATGTTTATCTAAAATTATTCTTGCAATTTACTGTTTAATCAATTTGCAGACATCGCTTAATCTTAAGGATAGCATCGACAGCTGGAACAAGGGTACAAATTTATGGCTACGATCGATCATGTACGAACGAGCTGGTCGTAACAAAGTGATATATACGTACGCTTTGTCCGCTTTATGGCATGGTTTTTATCCTGGCTATTATCTCACATTCGCAAGTGGAGCGTTCTTCACTGTAGCGGCACGTTCAGTTAGTAGATTTAAACTGTTGTGCTGCATATTAAAGATTGTGAACGAAAGGAATGTTGATTTTCAATCTTCTATATTCTTGCAATAGGTCCGTCGCTACATCCGGCCGATGTTCCTAGAATCTCAACGAAAGAAGATTTTTTATGATGTCTTAACGTTTATTACGACGAAAATTTTAATGGCCTACATAACATTCAGCTTTATATTATTAGAATTTGTACCAAGTATCAAAGTGTACCTGTAAGCCACATTGTTAACTAGAATTGTAGGGATGTATTCTTTGACATCGAAAATTTGAATCGAAGAATATGTCCTCAATTATCAAGCCCAACTTTGATTAACGCATTACTTTTTCTTTATTATTAGGTATTTGTACCTGCTCCCGCATTTATTCGGTTTGATCGCGATACTACTTTCACCCCGTCTAGGGTTGTTACGGAAAAAGCACAAGCAATCGGCCGTGAAGGACGAAACTAATCTCGCCGAAGCAGTCAGTAACGGAAACGCATACAAAACAATGTAGTCTTCTGGTCAACGTTAAGAAAGACAGATATTTTTTATGAATGTTTTTATTATATATATATTTAATATATATATATATATATATATATATATATATATATATATATATATAATATATACTATATATAATTATTCTTAGTAAAGTACCTATAGTA
>NW_012130148.1:228889-240370 GCF_000143395.1 Atta cephalotes
TTATATATATATTATATATATATATATATATATATATATATATATATATATATATGTAAATGTATCTATATACAATATTTCTTGTTACAATGCATTACAGATGTGAAAGTCTATCGATAATGTGCTATACGCACATTACATTTATGTAAAACATTATCGAAACAGACGTATCGTTTTTATATATAATAATATATAGATAAGAAAAATTTTATAATTCGCCTAAATATACGGCTGTTTTAACTACGATATTTTTTATCAATCTTCTATCCATTCTTATGTCACTGTGCGCTGCTATATCTAAATGAAAAGATGAAATTAAAGCTTTTATGCGAAAATTTGAAATAATATCGGAATGTCAAAATTGAATGTGATAGTCGCGAAACTGTTATTCTGACTATGCGGTTTAAATATACTTATAGACATCAACGAGTGGATTCTTAAATGGCTTTATGCACACAACTTTCGATCGCTGTCTAATGAAATATAATGTTGATAATTGGGTAAAGAGAAGCACTGAGACTGTCAGTGTGCACCCGAAGCCCTATCGCGCAAACAACAGCGATCGAATGTGTCTGTACCGCGTACGATCAGTTAGTGTTTGTTGTTCGATGTTTGCGAAGGAATACAATATACGGAAAGAAGCAGAGGACAATCTAAAAGAGCATGGTAAAATTCCTATTTGTAACTCGTCTGCGAATGTAGTCTTCATTAATCGTATTACAGCTATTGAAGACTTCGGCAGTACTTTGCATAAGGAATAATCATTATTAAAAACAAAGAGAGACAAAGTGTACTGTTTTGAAAGTTTAAAAAGATGATATCTCTTTTGTATGAGAGATTATAAAAACACAATAAGATTTTCATATAAGGAAAGTTTATTGAACTTTCGAAGCAAGAAAAGTGAAATGGATGGCAAAATTATGATAGATTGTCACAAATGAATAATTATAATAATTAAAATTATACACATGATATTTGACGTGAACTGACGCTTAGAAACCCAACCTTCAAGCATTCAAAATGATAATGATAAATGTAATAATGATTTGTTTAATGTGATTAATTGTGCAAATTACAGGTATTTCTAATAATTCGTATAATATTGAGGCAGCACGTGTCAATACATTTACTCATCGCATCATCTTTAAGTAATTATTAATGTTTGGAGAACTTTACATATATTTGGATAGAGGTTTTACTTATAACAAAAAGAGTGTGTCTGTCCTTACACGATGTCACCTTTGAAGCGAATCCAATATACGGAATCGATGATTTGCAGAAACTTTTTACTTTGGTGAAGATCGCGTACGCTATGCTGGTGATCACCCTGTTGCTAATGATGTGGGCGTCCATGGCGCGGATGCACGAACTACCGGTCCACTATCCATCGTGTTTCTTTAATCCGCTTTGTACTTGTTCGAAAGCCATGCCGGATCTTGGCAAAGTAGCATGCTACAGTGTACCGATGCCACGAATACCGCAGCCGATTAATTCATCTAAAATGTATATGCTGCAACTGGAGAACAATGGGCTGAGGTTTCTACAGCCACAGTATCTTATGAATACTGGTATTTGATTGAATTAATTAATATTACGATTCATAAAATGAAGAATCACAGACTACATATCATGTTATCTTTTTTTTTTCAATTTTCATTACAAATCATATTTTTATATGATTTAAAAACAGTATTTTTACTTTAATAAAATATTAAATGTATTTTTAGTTGTAAAAATACATTTGATCTACAGATATGTAAAGAATAGATGATGTTTTTTTTCCAAAATAATGTAATGTTTTGTATATTTTATATATTTTAGGTCTCTATCAACTACAGATTAAGCATAATCCTCTGTCGGATATTCCAGAAGAAGCCTTTCTAGGTCTTGAGAGATCATTATCGATGCTCGACTTGTCCTACAATCAACTTGCAAGCATACCGAGCAAATCATTTAAACATTTACAAAAACTGGAAGTTCTCGAACTCACAGGTATTCGCTATCGCTTTTACCGAAATAAATCAAATATAATTGTACCAAATTATAGTTTTGAAAAATCTATTGACTCTCATAATAATCTAAAAGCATAATATCATGTAGAAGATTACTAAAGTTTATAACAATTAAGAATCCGCCAATTGATGTATTGATTTGAGTCAATCGTAGCGAGTTCTTTACGATTCTCCCTACTGTCACTCACTTAAAGCCATGATAACGAAGCCACAATGATGAGGGATGAGATGTAATGAGGATAATTACAGTTGACATGATCTCAGAATTTTAATCTCCGGGCTCTAATAATAATTTTACATACAATCTTAATTGAATAAATTTTTAAATAAAAATGTACCGAATTTCTTAATCTAATAATAAGTTCACAGAATATTTATTTAGATTGAATACAAAAGAGATTAATCAGAATATTTATTTAGATTGAATACAAAAGAGAATATTATTATTTATAATAGCTTTAAAAATATTATACAGAAAAATTTATGTAACATAATAAGTAGTTGAAAAGTGAAAATATTATCACATGCATAATTTTGTATGCAGGCAACAAGATATCTCGCATTGTGCCGGAAAATTGGCGTGGTTTAGAGAACTCTTTGCAAATTCTACGTTTGGGAAAAAACGCGATTGAGAAATTGCCAGCCGATGCCTTCGTTAGTCTCACATATTTAGAGATCCTTGATCTTCGAAAAAATAGTTTGAAAGAGATCGATCCTTCGGTATTCAGGGATGGGATGGCTCACCTGACACATCTTTATTTGAATGACAATCAACTGACATATGTGCCGTATACCCAATTGTTTTCATTGAAACGTATGAAGGTCCTTGATCTCAGTTATAACAAGATATCGAAAATGCTGCATGTTCAACAAGAACCGGAGATCAGGAGTATACAGATGTCTCTGGATGTATTGCAACTGGATTATAATCAAATCGAAACTCTCGCATCCGGTGATTTTCAACATTTTTACAAGATCAACCACACATATCTTAGAGGCAACCCTTTGATGACTATCGAGGTATAATAATAAATTAAAAATTATATATAATTTGATAAGATTTAAATCAAACACATCACGAAATTGGAAGAATATTTAGAAATACTTAAGAAATTATATAGATCTTATATTGATAATATCTATTGAATAATAGCATTGATAGTTATATATATCGAATATTTGCAATTAAAGGAGGGTACATTCAAAGATTCGCGCATTCGTGAGTTATATTTGAGCGATTGCGATTTGCTGGAGATCAACTCGGCCAACTTAGTCGGCTTGGAATCGTCGCTCGAGTTATTGGACGTGTCAGGAAATAATATAACTATGCTTCCTAATCATCTATTTCAAGAATTCGATCTTCTGCGTACGCTTATCTTCCGCGAGAATCGTATCAACACATTTTCGCCAAGTAAATAGTGCATATTTTTTACAATTAATGGACACAAAACAAGCATGATCCTCATGATGTATATTTTTAGCTGAAGTTTTTAGTGGCTTCCAATATTTGTATAATTTGGACCTCAGTGGCAAGCAGAACAGCATGATTTCCCTTCAAGACTTACGACAAATGAGAAATTTGCGTTTCCTCTCGATCTCCCGAATGCCACAGGCAATCTTATCAGCGAATGATTTTCTAGAATTTGGTATGGATATCAAAGAATTACGAATAATTAATAGTAATCTGAATACGATAAAAAATCACGCTTTCATGCACGTTCGCGGAATCAAATATCTTGATTTTTCTGAAAACTCGATATCGACTATAGATGATGATGCTTTCTCAGAGGTAAATTTTTTATTTCGCTTATTACATTTTCTTAGTTAGCTAGAACTTAATATCCCATACAACACAGAATTTGCAGCAATATCGCTGCAAAATTTCTGCATTATTGTTACAACATGCAATGCTGCAACAGTATTGCTGCAACTTTTGTGCAACTTTGTGCTATAGGAGTAAGTTAAAGGAATTAAATCTTTATAAAAGTTAATTTGTAACATTAAAACCGATGTTCATAATTTATTCTTATTGTTTAAGATTGTTTAATGTCTTAAAATGCAATACGAATCTGGCTTATGACATCTTAATGTCACTATGCTTAAGTTGGTCTTAGATATAAGAATCAACTATGAATACCGGCTTAAATGTTACTATATTGTAATAAGAAAATTATATAAACAATACAAAGTTGCCTAAATTTTTTTTGAAATATTTATATATAGGTGGGCTATTCTCTTTTAACATTAAGGATGTCTCATGGTCTCTCCTCCTCAATTTCTGAAATACCAAATCGGCCATTTAAATCGTTAACAAATTTACAGCATCTTGACCTTAGCAATAACAAGATACAATCTTTATCTGCTACATCTTTTCATTTTTTAAAAAGGATAAAACGCATTGAGCTTCAAGATAACGAAATTGATAGCATACTGAAGGGTACCTTTCAGGTAAATTTCTTCTTTGTATAACATGTATCTTATATGACAAAAAATTATTTGATTAGGGTGACATCCATTCAACTCTGGAAGAAATCAACTTCGCTTTTAATCAAGTGAGAGATTTGCAAACTCATACATTCATCGATTTGTCGGCTTTAATGACAATTAATCTGGAGGACAATACTATCGAGAGGATCGAAAAACGAGCCTTTATAAATATGAACCGACTTAAATATATCAATTTGCGCGGCAATAAGATTAAAGACATCACCGATGAAGCCTTTCAAGTAATTTAATATATGCATACAGGCTAAATCTTTGTTAAATTAAAAATCAATTTAGAATTAATTAAAAATAAAGATTCTGCCATTTGGATTTTTAAAATTTAATGCAATTAAAATTATAATTTTTATTGTTAAAAAATAATTCTATAAGTGTTAATTATTTTGTATTCGTTCTAAGTAAAAATTCAGTGATTTAATTTATTTATATTTTGACAAATTAATGATTTGAAAAGAATACTTTTATAATAATATATATTATTGATGAAAATATTGTTTTAGAATTTACCAGATCTTGAGTTTCTTGATCTCGCATATAACAATCTTAATGAATTTGACTTCGCCTCATTCGATCAAGTGGGTACATTATCATCATTCAAAGTCAACGTTAGCCATAATGAAATTTCAAGATTATGGGTAAATAGCACCTCTTTCATATCTTCATCTGGCGGTGAGTTTACAATCTTCTTACAATGTTTAATAAATTTCAAAAGGAATATTCAAAAGGAATTTTTCAATTTAGAAATTATAAATAATATAAAATTTAATTTTGAATTATTTCGTTTTATTTTATTTTATTTAAACTATTTAATATTATTTATTTTCTCTACTTATTAAACTGTTTTTATTTACAGTTATTATTATTTTTAAACTGATATTCTTAATTTCCACATTTCTTTTAGTTAGTGGTAATGTGCAATCGAACATCAAAGTTCTGGATTTGAGTTACAATAATATCTCCGATATTACGAAGTATTACTTCAAGCCGGTCGAGTATTCACTCACTCATCTGTATCTGTCAAACAATCAATTAAGAAACATCACTCAGGATGTCTTTGGCAATATGCCTCACTTGCAATGGCTCGACTTGAGACATAACGGGTTGATAGAGATATATTTTGATTGTTTGAAGAATACAAATAACTTGCAAGTGTTATTTTTCTCTTGGAACGAAATCACAGACATCCCAGCGGAGACTCTAAGATCCTTGAAGAAATTGCGCATCATGGATTTGTCTCATAACAAGCTGAGAACACTGCCAGATAACATGTTTACTGACTCTGATATAGAGAGTCTTGATCTCTCGCACAATCAATTCACGAGACTGCCCGTCAAAAGTATGTCGGTAATTTCCACTGCAAATTTAGCAAATTTGGATATGTCCTGGAACATACTATCGGGAATTCATACCACCGACACAATATTCAGACTTAGAGTAAGTTTATTACTCTGAGAATTCTAAGATAGCTACTTTTTTTATTAACTATGTCATTTAATTGTTTACTGCTAGTAATTATATTATAGATTATATTATGTGTATTATTATATATTATATAATATGTATATATTATAATATATACATTATATTTGTATATTTTTTAATGTATTATTTTTCAATAGGGTCTTGTGTGGTTAGATCTATCGTATAATCGACTTGTTAGATTAGACGACGGCGTATTTTCTGATTTACCATATCTAGCTCATCTTGACTTAAGTCACAATAAACAACTTATTTTGGAAAGCCGCGGAAGGACGTTCTATGGTTTAGAGGACACACTTCTGTATCTCGGTCTGAGCAATATTTCTCTCTTAAGTGTAAGTATTTTATTATATTCTATACACAAAAAGTGTATAGAACAGTAGCATGTAATATGTAATGTAGATTCCAGAGTTGCCTCTAAGACGATTGCAAACTTTAAATCTGGCACATAATGGATTGGCATCGATTTCCCCGGAAATGTCGTCCAATCTTACATCTCTTCATTATTTAGATTTAAGTTATAATGATTTAACGGTGGTACCATTAATTACTCATACATTACCGGAATTAAAAACCTTCAATTTGGCAAACAATCCCATTACTGCTATTACAAATACTAGTTTTCTTGGTGTGGCTGATAGTCTCGAAGAGCTCGATATACGAAAACTCAGTCTGTCAAGCTTTGAAGTAAGATTGTATTTATATTTCGAATTTGCATGTCACAAATTTTGCAAAAACCGTCATAGACACGAATCGATTTTTGTAGGCAGGAGCACTTTGCAAAGCTACCAAACTCCGCAAATTACACATTACTGCGTACAATAATATAAAGAATTTCAACTTTCCCAACATCCTAGAATATAACCATGGTTTAAAACATTTGCTCATTGATGTGAGTACTGGAATAGCGTACATATAAAAATTAGATTTACTGAACATATAATATTTGTAATAGATTCAAAATGACACCAATCTAGAGAAAGAAATGAGAGGGAAATTGCCTTATAAATTATACAAAATTACGTTGACTGGTAAAGCTTTAAAGACTATACATCCAGAGATACTACACGTAAGTTTTCATTTTTTAACTCATAATTAAAAGATTTTTGTGAAATTTTCGATGCATTTTTTCATGAAACATATTTTTTATTTAAACGAAAATTTAACTGTTTGGATCAAAATAATTCTTATTCAGAATTAGTTAACTTATTAAATTTTATTTGAGTTTTGATTACTATCTGTATTAATAATTTTATATTATCATAAAGTTTAAATTTTAATAAAAGTAATTAAAGTCATGAATTGTATTTAAAAATGTTAAATATTATTAAGTATATATTGAGTAACTTTTTAGGGTATGCGAAATCCCCATCTTCACTTCAATTTATACAATACCAGCGTGGCGATTGTGCCGCGAGAAATATTTAGAAACGCACAGCGTGTGCGTAATGTAACTGTGGAAATTCGCAATAGCGATATACGATCATTGCATAATCCATCATCCAGTTACAAACCGGGAGTACCAGGCCAGCGATTCCTTATGAAACTTCGATTAGCGAGTAGTCATGTCAATTGCGATTGCGATATTGGGTATGATACAATAAAATCAAATTGTTATAGTAAAGGATAGTAAAAGAACATTGAATATAGATTTAAAAGAAACAAAGCATATATTAGTAAACTGTAATATCATTATTTCAAAATATGGCGATACAGAAGACAAATTAATACATTTACTTGATTTTAAAATTTATTAAGTTTTATGATTTTTGTAACTTAATTCTTCAATGTTGGGATCATTATTGCTAATTAGCAAAATATTAATTGATCTCCTAAGATGAGCAATAATAATTTCTTTTCATAGCTGGATAGAAATATGGCAAAGGAAGCACAGACAATATCAAGAGGACCAATGTATTTCTTACGACGAATTCCATAATTTCAAGCGAGAGGAGAGCGATGAATTTAATTGTTGGGACAATGGTTGGGATGACGATATCCGCGAAACGTTCTGTCTGAACAAAAACAATGTATCGTTGTCAAATTTGTTAAAAACGGAGCTAGAATGTGGATGGGCCACGGCAAACATTATCGAGCTGAACACTATTTTCTTGGTGTTTTCAGTCATTTTAGCTGCTGTTTTGTATTAAGCGTCTTTTTCTCAATTTCATTGTCTTCTAGTCCGAAGACAATGTTTTGTCTTTCTAGTTCTCAAACTGATTCGTGAATTTTATCATATAAGGTATTGTAAAGAAATGATTGTTATGTGTGCTCATAAATTTGTACAAAGAAAGATTAAATCGCAATTAAAGAATTTCTGTAAGGCTAACACTATCATGATTTTATTTGTCTTTTACAATATAATATTGCATTTTAATTGCGCATTACAAATTTAGTTACAATACCAATTGCCATTTGTACAATTGGCAAAACAATAAAGCCAAGTATAAATATAAGGCAAACGTACACACTGAGCAATTGTATGATGAAAATTGTAAGTTTCACAGCTACTTGCTGAATATTCTTAGTTCTGCGTATATCGATTATCTTGTCTAATACGAATCTCAATATGAAAGAAAACATCTGGAATGTTTCAAGAGATACATGTTTAATCCTTTACTTTCGACGATTCGCTGATATAGAGGATTTAGAAAAGCGCTATATAATCACCTGAATAACAGGAACAACATTAATAATCATGTATATCAGTCCCAACAAAGATCGTGCTGTAGCCTGAGCCATTACTACAATCAAAGCAGCGAAGGAATATTCGGTACGTGGTGTACCACAAGATTCCTGATAGGTAGCTAGATACTCTCGACAATTGGAGAGAATGCTTTGCTTTGCTCTTCCTTCCTGAGGCTCGTCCTCTTTGAAAACATTCTCTACAATGTTACAACATAATTCGATTACCTAATGTTTGATTTGTACTTTTTAAAAAATATTTCTTATGCATTATGTCAACTTACAAATTGTATCATCAATATAAGATTTTAATTACACGTGTTTAACACAAGAATTAATGTTACAAACAAAGTTTTTATTACATAAAGAGATTTGTAATATCCCAATAAGTAACAAATAAAAAAATTTAATGATTACTTACTTGACTAACATAATTATGATTATCATTTTATTAAATAATCGATTACTAATATGTAATGAAGTAATACTGTTATTGTATTAAAGTGTTATATTTACCTAATGTGTGATTAGATTTTCCACAATCCATATGATTGGTAATAGAAACACTATACGGATTTTTGTATTTCCACGAAACATATTCAAGTTGTTGAATCATATTTTTAGATGTGGATGTATCATATTTCTCGATATCTAAATTTTTAATCTCGCTTAATGTATTCGGAACTTCATTCACATTGATCACGCCTATTGAAGATTGAAAAGACAAATTGTCTCCACTAGAACACTTCGATTCATCCAAAATCTTAGATAAAAATTAAATTCGCGTATTACTTATACTATTATCTTGCGTAATAATTTTTTTAATATTACATGATATTCCTTTTTACTTTTCTGTACAAGCTAGAATTGTTTGCTCGTTGAGATTGTTCATGTTTAACGATAGGATTAATGGTGTTTAATTTGCAGGGAGCAACTAAAACTTGAACAGTTTGCTTTTCTTCGACACGCATACTTGCGAAATTTACATAAATTATTTATAATATTTAAAATTACATACAAATTGATAGAGAGTGACAACGAAGTCGAATGAATTTTTCATTGAGCTTATCGAACATTCATCTTTCTATAGATCGTGAATGCAGCACATTTACGCGAAAAATATGGAAATTATTTTTTTGGCTGCAATGATACTTGCATTTTTTATATATAAAAACAAATTAAAATTTTATCTAAAAAAGTATTCGTACTAAGCATTTGTAAATTTCTGAGTCTTGTTTCATGTAAAATGATATAATACATATTATCTTGGATTTTGAACGAACCTTAATTAATTTATTCAGCAATTAATTTAATTGGCAAAATCATTTATGAAGCAAAATTTCTATTTATAATATATATAATGATCGTTGCACGTATCGAAACTGAAAATTAATAATTTTATACATATGTTAACATGGTATGTAAAACTGAATTGCTGATTAATTATAAATTAATTAATCGAAATTGCTCTAAAACTGAAATAATCATATAAATTATAAAATCTACAAAAATATCAGATTTTACAGTAATGATAGTTTCTTCAGTTTCTATTTTTTCGCATTTTCATTGCTTATAATTAATATATTAATAACATTATATTATATAATATATTTATTTTTAATTTTATATATGCATTATTTTATATAGATATAGTTGTATATTTATATCAAAATACTTCATGATCAAACCAAAGAGAAATATGAGAGAGGACGTGAGGGACTTCCTCCTGTAACCGCAAAATATCGCCGTGCGTTACTGCTTCTAAAAAAATGAACATAAACTACACGATAATGTCCATTTTTTGCAGTGCTCCTGATGGAAATAAAATGCTAAAATCGCTGAAATAACTAAAATCTATCGAATTATAATAGATTCAAGTTTCTCTCCGTCTATATTCATAGTCAAATCTTATATTTAAGATAGTTTTAAGTACAATCTTAAGATGTCATTAAACCGATTAGAAAACCGTCTTAACATCTTAAGACAACTTAGTTTTAAGTAATGCTTTAGATGGTCTTAAAATAAAAACCAACTATGGGTATGGTCAACGCGATGTTGCAAACGCTTTGAAGCATTTTTTAATTGGTCAGTTTGTAAAATTCTTTCTTCTACCAGGTGTACAAATATGAAATGACGATTTTTTTTCCCCAAAAAAAAACACGTTAAATTCGGAAGAATAATAAAAAGAGATTTATTCAAAGTATGCTCCATTGTTAATTACACATTTTTCCCATCTTTCGGGCAATTTGTGGATACCACGCCAATAAAAATCTTCCCCTTTTGCCGCGAACCATTCATCGAGCCATTTTTTCACATCTTCGTACGAACCAAAGCGCTGCTCAGCAAGTGCATGATTCATCGATGCAAACAAGTGGTAATCGGAAGGAGCCAAGTCTGGTGAGTAAGCCGCATGGGGTAGAACTTCCCAACTGAGTGCTTCCAACGTGTCCCGAACTGATTTTGCCGTATGTGATGGAGTATTGTCATGGAGAAAAATGATCTTGTGTTGCCTCTTTTGGTATTCTGGTCGTTTTTTAAGCAGCGAACGGTTCAAATCGATCAATTGTTGTTGATAACGTTTGGTATTAACCGTTTCGTCAGGTTTCAATAGCTCATAATAGACCACACCCTTCTGGTCCCACCAAATACAGAGCATCGTCTTCCTGCCAAAGCGATTCGGTCTTGCAGTCGATGTGGATGGTGTGCCTAGGTCCCATGATTTTTTGCGCTTGGGATTCTCAAAAAAAATCCACTTTTCATTCCCAGTAACGATACGATGCAAGAATGACTTTCTTCTGTATCG
>NW_012130148.1:240390-243212 GCF_000143395.1 Atta cephalotes
CCATCGTTCACATGTTTTTTGCGATGGAGCATGTTCACCATAAGCTTCTCCAAGTAATCGGTATGATTCCGCAGCAGTTTCCTTCAAATGAAAACAAAAAATTAATGCTGCCCGCGAATGCTCCTTATTTGGTACAAATTTCGTCATATTAAACACAGCAACACAATATTATGCAAACACTTTTCAATCAAATCACTTTGCGCGTTTGATGTTGATGGTACAATAAAATGGTGTATAATGTTAAATCTTTGTACTTCACACTGCATTGGTGCGCCATCTGTTTCTCAAATCGTCATTTCATACTTGTACATCTGGTAATTGGTCTATCAAACCCTTCAAAGCATTTGTAGCGAGACTTTGACCACAGCCTATGAATATCGTACCTTATTGTATTGGGTATAAAGAGAGATCAGCGATGAGCGATATCCAATAAGAACTCTGCGTTATGTGTAAAGAAGCAGAGCTTTCACGATTTAAAATGTAATGTAAGAAATTTATATTTGTTAATACTTTTAAAATATTTAATTTTAATTATATTAGAAATTTAAAAATAACACAAATATAGGTATTAAAATGTAGGACGAGTTTCCTAAAATATGGCGAATCAATCAATGCGTTACTAAATTACTTCATCAATTTGCAATTTGAATAAAACTGAATTCTTCTAATTGTAAGCAAATATATTTAAATTTAAAGTTATAAAAAAAATGAATAAAAAAGAATCAAGCTGAAGAGACCCTCCATTTTTGTGGCCCCCTGCCAATTTTGATTTGTGTCATCAAATGGAAAACACTCATTATATATTTACACTATGGATGCACTTTAAAGTACAATTGGGTACAGTGTCGTGTTTGGCGGTTTACTTTCTTCATATCAGGAGAGGTTATGCGGTAAAAGTTCCGTGCGGATTTTTCACAACTAATTTTTGTGCTCTACGTTGAAAACAATCAGCCAAGATGGTAAGCAACAATAATAATCATTAATTCTTTATTAACGTAATAATCTTTAAAATTTTTCTCGACTTGTGATCCTTTTGAATTATTTTGCGTTTGAGGCTTAAACTCGCAATTCTAACCAAATCAAATGTTGGATTAATTTTCCAAGCAAAGTTTTTTTATAATAAATAAAATTAAGATATATTAAAAAACTTTATATTAAAAAAACGAAGATAATGAATAAACAATATATATTTAAAAAGTATATATACGACAGGTCTTTTAAAGATAATAACATCTATTTATTCCGACAAAGTTGAGTACACATTAATGGAGCAAAATTCTGGAACTTTTTTAAAATACAGAGTTTTTAGCATAAAACATGTTTTATTGTTAATAATATTATTTTATCAGTATTCGTTCAACTTGATATCTAAATAATATAAATATGTCTATGAACACGCATATAAGCATGCATGAGGACTGAATAAATTGTATCTAAATAATTTATTTTTAAATAAATATAAGATTGTTAATATAAAGATATACATATTTTTTAAATAACAAATTATTTTTCAGACGATTGGCAAGAATAATAAGATGCTACAGCATATTAACTATAGAGTTAGGATCATCTTACAAGATTCTAGAACATTTATAGGCACGTTCAAGGCTTTTGATAAACATATGAATCTAATACTTGGTGATTGTGAGGAGTTTCGTAAAATCAAGCCGAAAAATACGAAGCAACCGGAGAGAGAAGAAAAACGTGTGCTGGGTTTTGTACTTCTACGTGGCGAGAATATTGTTTCCTTGACAGTAGAAGGTCCACCGCCTCCCGAGGAAGGATTGCCTAGAGTACCGATCCCAGGAGCTGCACCAGGACCAGGTATGGCTCGTGCTACTGGCAGAGGTATGCCCGCGAATGTTGCAGGTGTACCGGCAGGACTTCAGGGACCAGTCAGGGGTGTCGGAGGCCCATCCCAACAAATCATGACACCTGGCAGTAGAGGTCAGGTCTCGGCACCACCTCAAATACATCCTGGTGGGCCACCACGTATGCCAGTCGGTGGACCACCACCAGGCATGATGGGACCACCAGCTGGAATGATGGGTAAGATTTGTTTACTCTTAAAAAACTTCACGATTCTTGAGATATCATTATTTTTCTTTTCTCTTTATTTTTTTTATAATCTATGAATAAGCGTATGAGCAATTGTTTCTTCTTTTGCTAAATTCATATTTTAATATTTAGCATACATGATAATATTTAGCATATTTTTATTTTTTTATTCGATACTTATTAACAAATATTTTATAATATATTTAAAAGAAAATTTTATGATTTTTTTTAATTTATTAAGTACAATTATTATGGAATATATATGTGTGTATATATTTTTTGCGATTTTACAGGTATGCCACCCGGAATGCCACCTATAGGACGTGGTGGTCCACCCATGGGACCACCTGGCATGAGAGGTCCCCCTCCAGGTTTGATGCGAGGCGGTCCACCTCGCCCATATTAAATGCTAGATTATTAAAAGATATTTCATAATAATAATATTGTTATACGCGAATGGACTTGCTCAAGCCAATCCGGCACGAGCGTAACAATATAATTGAAGATAAGAAATTCTTTTGTAATATTAATATATCATATTCTTCAATCCTTGCAAAATTCTTGTGTGAATGTATAACAGTTTGATAAGATTAATTCATAATAAATAATAAAGATTGCTCAGGTAATGTTCATTATCTATATTCGGAAACTCATATAATCTCTCTTTTAGTTAAATTAATTGATAAAAATAAATTTATGATTTTAAATAATGAATTCTCTATGTCTTTGGAATAAATCTTTCTAATGGCATAACATTACAGTAT
>NW_012130148.1:244383-246402 GCF_000143395.1 Atta cephalotes
AAAGGTATAACGATCAGTTTATTCACGTTTAAATATTTTTATTTTTTTGCAATTAACTGTAAATATTATTGTATATGTACATAGTTTGCACTAGTATTATCATATATACAAAACAGAGTATCTCTGATTTATTGCATCAATTTTCATCTAAATTTTATTCCTAAATGAGAGTATTGCCATTGAGTGGATACTGTACGTGCGTTTTTTAAAATAATCTTTTACATACAATATTACTAGATAATAAAGCTTTACATCGAAATTATTAAAATAAGATTCGTCTAAGTTAACTGATAATTGATGAAAAGTAATTTTTAAAATACTAATTAATCCTTTGCCTTACGATTTTGATCACGTTTCATTATTAGGGATGAAGTTATTCGCGCTAGAACAATAAGTGTCTGGCAATACTTCTATCTCCCTTTGCCGATCTGGAAGCCAATAATACTGTGTAAAAAGCTTTCAAACATTGTCTTATAAAAAAAATATCAAATATTCAATAACAATATAATATAAAATTACTTACTTTTTTACACATATATATTTTGCATAAATTTTATAATATAAAACAGAAAATAATATAATAAAGAATAATATAATAAAGAAGAAATAATTGCTTGTAGATATGATTTTTTTTATTTTGTAAACAGTTTGCTTGGCAGTCTCATAACAATTTTATCACGAATTCTACTCGTATTTTTTTCTTATATTTATGTAATGTTCGTACTACGAATCTCACTCAATATAAGGCAAAGGATTAAATTATTTGCTTTAATTTTTCTTTAAGTTCATTCTGGTAAAGAATGCGTTGTAACATTTTTTCCGATTGCTATATTTCTAGATTTTTTGGCGCGAAGTTACTGTCATCTTTTGATACGAAAAATCTGAGACACTCACAATCAGTACATGCCGAGTATACTTCATTGAGAAATGTAATTATCTCAATTTACATATCGATAAAGATTAGCTGCTTACAAATTCGTACAATAAGAATGTAGGCGAAAGTATTTTGCAACTTGGCGAAAATACTGCATAAAATACAGTAAAGTCTAAGTACTCTAAGTAATAGAGTACATCAGTATTGCAATTCGAAGGGCAGTGTTATTTCACTTACAAAAAATATAGCCTTTTCCTGTTACTCTCTTAGATGAGAGCAAATTGTTGCTCTATATGAGCAAGTTTTATTAAAAAATAGCAAAAAACGATACTTCTCTCTTTCGCTATCAATAACTAATACTATCATAAACTTTTATTAACATTCGCAATTTATTAATAGTGATAGGGTGGAAGAAAGTATGTTATATATCCACCCAACATCTTTCTCAGAACAGTCTGAGATATTCAGTACATTTACAAAATATTTACAATGCTGCTGCGATAGTAGTATGAGCAAGTGACAGATTCACAAAACCAAACTTCTAATACTTAACATCATAATATCACATTTACAAAAATGTCTTACATATTTACAAACAGAAGTACAAAATGATTTTTCAGTGTGTATGTAATTTGACACATCCAGTTATCTCTCCTTTCGCTATGTAACATGTAAAATTCAATAATTGCATTGATTCAATAATTTGATAATTTTTAAAACTGAACAGTCAAATTTGTTAAATAGTAGATAAATTCTAAAAGCTGATGAAGAAATAATTTACATTGCAAACTGGGATTATGATAGATAAATGAACAAACGCGCATGGTTCTTTACAAAAGTATAAATTAATGGCAGATTATATAATTTGGCACTTATATACAGTACTAATATCAATCAATATGTTCAAACATCGGAATCTTAACAAATGATAATTATCTTATTCATTTTGTACACGTAATAATCGCAAATGAAAAGATCATTTCAATCCTTTCGAGATCGTCAAAATCTTCCGAAAAGCAACAAATGTTGAACATAGCATATGTATATAAATCTCGTTAAAATAGACGTATGCGTGTGCAAGCGCGTGTTTTGTGTGTGTGTGTGTGTGTGTGTGTGTGTGTGTGTGTGTGTGTGTGTGTGTGTGT
>NW_012130148.1:248535-258297 GCF_000143395.1 Atta cephalotes
ACTCTCTCTCTCTCTCTCTCTCTCTCTCTCTCTCTCTCTCTCTGTCATATTTAGATTTACCGTTTTGGCAGTAGATTGATCAAAGGTTACAATTTGTTCCGATGGCAGTTTCGTACACATTAATGTTATGGGAACTTGTTTAACTTGAGGTGGCCCAGGACCGCTCGATACTGTAGTTCCAGGATATACAGGCATTGTTTGTGTAAGTCGAGCGCCTAAAAATTTATTTAGGATTTAGATTATCTACATTTTTTACATATTTCAATTATAAAAATAATTGTAAGATGTTTTATGCAATATTTTTTAAGCATTCTTATCAACTACGAAAATAAATGTCTATAACTTATCATCTTACTTGTCATTCTAGTATAATTTTGTATTATTGGATCACAAAGCGTTTTAGAGTTTTTTGTAGTTGATGGATTTGAACTAATATTATCAGATAACATGGAGTTAATATTATCAGATTGAGTTTTTTGTGTACCGACTATAACAACAAAAGAAATTTTGATGATTACAATGCTTAGAAATCGAATATATATTATGAAATTAAACACATTGCAAATGTAATTAGATGCAGGTACATACTTGTGCTATCTTGAAGTTGTGTGTCTTTACTTGAATGCACTTTGTTTATGCTCAATATACAGCTTGATATTGCTGGCACTACTTTGGTATTAATTTTATTCTGGTCACTGCTTACTGCCATCTTAGGATTGCTGACATGATTTGTGCATATGGAAGTTGTTGTAACAACTACATGTTTGCTTAATGAAACTGTGGTGCACTCACTCGGATGTTCTGATACTGTTGTACTCTCCACAGAATCTAAATTTATAAAACAATTAAAAATTAATTAATTAACATACAAAAAATATATTGATAAAATTTATAACACTTTTAAAGCTTTCACAGATATTTTCTTCAGAGATACCAAAGAGTTTGCGGATAATCTGATATTGATATTGATACTAGTATCAGTGCATTCCTCCTGATGAAGCGAACGGCAAGATTCACGAAACATTGACATTTTAACAATGAATCACGACACAGTAATAACCCACAAATCCTTCGGACTATTGATAAGATTTAAGTATTCGAATATATAAAAAAATTTGTTGTCCAAAAAAGAAAGCACATTTTCCATTTTATCGCATAATTCATAATTTAGAAAATCATTTTTAAACATCATATAGATATTTTTCTTTCAATTACATTAATTTCTCAGCTTATTCTCAGGTACTGATATCATTTTAGTTTTGTAACAGGTCAATCTAATTTTGCTCGCGAGCTAAACGCTTCCATTTCTCCATCATCTTATTAAGTGAAATAGAAAACTAAAAAAAAAATGGACTAAAACAACTAGATACTGAGAGATTGTATTCTTTTTGTTCCTCCCCCCCCCTCCCTCTCTCTCTCTCGTTGAGATAATGAAAATAGAAACATTTAACTCGCGAGCGAAACGTTGAACAAACATTATCATTCTATGTTAAATAATTCGTTTCTTATCTAATTCTTATCTAATCTAACAGAAGCAATATTGTTGTTGCTTTCTACAACTTTACATAAAAGTAGAAAGAAGTAAAAGAAACCAACCTGAGGTCTCGTTAACCTTAATTAACGCAAAATTTTGATGTTTGGTTACTTGTAGAACTTGTGATTGCTTATTTTCAGAAGTCCGCAAAATATGATTCGATGACTCAGATATTACTAGAACTTTATTCGGTGGTGCCGTCGGCAATGGAGAAGGAGATTTACGTTTTCGAGAGGATTCCTTGGACTTTTCAGTAACTTTATCAAATACATCTTTATTATCTATCGTCTCATTTTCGATCAAATTTAAATTCTATGAATTATGCAAAGAACATTATTAATATTAATATTAAAATAAATATATAATGTGTATTATAATACATATATATATATATATATATATATATATATGGCATATGTTTAGTTAAAAAATTACAATTAAATAAATTTATTATATTTTTACTTACTTCTTGTGAGGTTTTGCTGTTGTCGAGATCATTTTCTATATCTAAACTATTTAATTTTGAATCAACAGATAAGCTTTCTTCCATTTCTATGCTAGGATGAGATTCAGTTTCAGCAGCTGTTAACACTAATATATATATATACATAATTAACTTAATTAATATAACTTAAATATAAATAAGTATATATAAGCCACTGTTATAATTATCATTTAACCTGTTGAATTTTCAGATTGTCTAACAATATTACACCTATCAGGTTTTTTATTGTTTGCAATCGCAGTGGTAAGGGACAGGCTATTTGCTAATGTCGTAAATGCAGACCGTGCCTTCAATCTTGGCAAAAGAGGAATAGATCGACGACCTTCAAGAGTCCAATCTATACCAGTATTTGGACCATTAAGTCTGGATAACAATAAATTCACATTATTTAAACGAACAAAAGTTTTTTTGTTCTTTCAATCTTTTACAATTTGACAATGATATATAAGACTTTATTTTATAATTTCATTAAATCTCATATATGCAACATTTTTTATATATTGAACAATCTCTTTATTTTTTTGTAAACTTCTCAAGTTCACTGTCATATAGAATACATACTGTTCTGCAATTGTTGCAAGTTTCTCGTCGTTCACAGCTCTCCGTATTTCAGCACGGTGTCTTTCATTGGAAATATGTAATACTTTAGCAAGTTCTTGCAATAATTTCTGTTTTTCATTAGTGAAAGGACCTTGAGCACGTAGAACAGAAACCATACTTCCATAAGCATCTAATTCTGTAACATAAAAAGATCATATATCAGAACATCATATAAAAATTAATTATGACATGTTACTAATTTTATAAAATGTATTTATCTAAATCTAAAATTTGTATTAATCCTATAATGGTAAAGGATATTGGATGCGACCCACAGTTTCGTTTATTTTACATAATGACTAGATATTTTCGGATCCAAAGCGGGACAACTTTATGTAATGAAGAGAAAAATGTATGGATGCAAAAATCAATAAAATAATAGGAATTTATTTTTAAAATAATACAATTATTTATATTTATGTTTTTCTCAATAAAACAATCGCTTTGAAAATGCACTAGTAATATTAATTTTGCAGCCCATGCGCTATTATATATATACATTTATTTCTTTTTATCCATTTTGTTATTAATTAATACTAATATAAGATAAAAAATAAACATTATTTTGTAATATTCTATGTGATATATTTCAGAACATACAATGACCGTTTTGTATTACGTAATCGCATTCATCGTTTTTTGTTAAAAAAAAATATTGTATAAGTATATTTTTTATACAATATTTTATAGAATAGTATATTAAATATGTGTAAAGTTTTAGTCTTTTTTTAGCCCTCTGATATAATTATTTAAATTTTAAGTAAATTTCCGATTTTTTTGCATCTTTGAAGAATTGTTATCAAAATTTATGAAATATTATGTCATAATTTAATAAACATAAAATTGAACAACTGTGCCAAAAAGGCCCTTCACATTCAATAGGACATGATATGTTATTTTACAATTTTCATCAACCAGATGAAACAATTATTACCAAATGCTGTAGTGATAAGATAAATTTTTAAGCTATCCAGAAAAATATAGTTGGATATTAGATTCAACCCAATATTGTTTTATTTATTTTTCATCTAATCATAGCTGCATTCTGTTATTCACTGCCACTGCAAGTACGAAATTTATAGTTCATATTATCTATGTTATAGATTTCTAGTACTCGTAGTGAATAATGGAACGCAGTCCATACAACAAAATGGATAACAAAATTTTAAAAATTATCAAAAATATTATTAAGAAATAAATAATATATATATATATATATATATATATATATATAAAACGAAATTTTTTTTTCTCTGTTAAAGACACGAATGCTGTAAAATTAATAACTAAACGTTACACTTTCAAAACGATTGTTTCACTGAGAAAAATGTCAAAATAAAAATAATTTTCAGTTGAATCATTTGATCGATGAAAAGAAAAGATCATTTAGCGATGGAAATTGATTCATTTACTGAAAAGTCATTTTGCTGTACGACAACGTTACATGGTGTTCTTTGTGCTCACAAGGGAAGATTCAGGTATCATGCGGATTTTTTAAAGTTTGACATTAAAATATAAAGTTTAACATTAATTTGTAAAAATAATATGTAACATTCAGGTACCAATAAGTCAAAGGAGTTAAATAAGTCAACAAAGTTTTAAAGTTTGGAATGACCACACATTAACGGAGCAAATGGCCGAGGATGGACTGTGGCATCTAGTCATAGCATCTATTGTGAGCTCAAAAATATTGAAAATTCACTTTGATTCCCTCACAAATGTTTGTCAATTGCATTAAATATTTTTAACATGCATATACTATATATTTACATTATAATATATTTTCAGCTTGATAAAATCCGAGAAAATATCTGGTTCTCTTGTTAGAAATTACGATTAGACATATTCGTCGAGATTCAGCCATTTTCTGATATTCATAACACGTGCAATAATTTCGAACTTTAAAACTTTGTAACTCTAATCTTTTAATCATAAGCCCAGTAGCACTTGAATATTATATATTATTTTTACCAACTCTATCTGAATATTAAACTATTTTATCTTAATATCAAACTTTCCAAAATTCGCGTAATACATACCTGGAGATCTCTCCTTGTCAGCATTTTTAACTTGGATCAAAAAGTTCTCTTGCATGCAATATATTCATCAGCCTTTGAATTACTTATTCCGACACAGCATTCTTCAGACAGGATTTTGGACAGCACTTTCAAGATATAGCTGATTACAAGATACGAAAATGTATTATTTTTATTGCTTCCAAACAAATGTCTTTTTTCGTGAAAAAATCCAAAATTTACAAGAGATGTTAAAAAGTCACAGAAAGTATGTCATAAGAATAAATTGATGACTGCATATCATGAAATATTATTGCATATATTATGTACTAAAAAATAAAACAAGTGAATAAAAAACTAAAACATAAAATACATAAAATACTAAAATATATATTATTAAATATATCTTTATATCTTTATTCAAATATTTGTATAAATTGTCCATGTATAATAGATAATCAAAAACCTTTTTTTTTACTTATACATGACTATCTTCTTATGTACATATAAGGCATGAGCTTAAAATAAAAACTATATATGCTATAATTTACCGTTAAACATGCTGTCTAATTCTACGCATTATCAAGAGAAGACAAAGGTCGTTTTCTAATATTAACATAAAATAATAGCCGCAGCGTCCAGACTCTGCCAGCATTGCCAGAAGAATGCCAGACGTTGGGCTTATATCTTCCAATGTTGTATTTCATATTAAATAAGCTATTAACTTATCCATTCAACACGAAGATCAACTGCTGTGTTTAATAAGTAAATACAAGACGAAAATTATGTTTCCAAGCCATGTCCGCAGTTGCTAAACGCATTGGCTCTCTGGAATTTTTGATGAACTCAGTTTTTCGTCCAGTGAGAAACGCGCAACATGAAGATTATGATTTCACGTAACGTCGCCGTCGCTACAGCAGAAGAACGCAGCGGGGAGCAGCTTCGCGTCCACGATATAATTTTTTACGGACAGCACGAGAGTTGAAACGCAATCGAAAGGCAGCACATCGATGAGGTTCGCTCGTTAAACAAGGCTATTATTCAGCCCACATAACCTTACCGAGGCATCGTAGGCACTTCCTGCACTCATCGCGAGTCATCTCCGATCGCATCGGCCACATGATTCCACGACTCTTCCACAGTCGAGTCCGAGTCAGTCCGAGTCACACGAATAAGCCAACGAAATCAGCGCGCGTCTGCCAAAGCATTTTCGAAGCCTCCGTCAGTATCCGTTGACAGTCGTGCGAGTCGTGAAATTGTCTATTACTAGTACTAGTTTATTACCATTATATCGAGAGAATCCCTGAATCCCTGTTAATCGAATGCCGTGAAGTTGGCAACTTCAATAACGGCGACGTCGCATGTGTTGATGAGTTGATTAAAAAAGTGAAGTCCAAACTCCGAAGAGATCGCTATTTTAGACAGATAAAATGCGACACATCGACATATATTTTTCTTGTTATTAACAAATTTTATCATACGTCGAGTTAGCAAACAGCGATTTTATTTAATGTGTTTTATAAATGGAATCGATTAGAAATCATTTGAACGAACGTCTGTTTTCTGTTCCTGCACTAGATTGCTCTCTTTCTCGCTTTAAATACGAATATCAAACGTATTTCTATCTCATTAAGTTCCAAATTTAAGTTCCAAAAGTTTACACTAGTTCAGCCTCAGAAAACAGACCTTATTGGCTGCGTTCAGTGAATTCAACAGTTGAACGAGCGCTTGCTGCTATTGATAGATATTGCTTTCTTCTAGATCTAAGATACTAATTGAATAATCTAAAAGAATACATCAATAATAGAAAGCGTTCACTCAACTGTTGAATCCGCTGACGCAGTCATTGTTAAGGCTTAAACACAATAGGCAATAGGCACAAGCAATAGGGAATAACATCAATCAAAGCTCTTCAATCAGAGCTCTGATGTGTAAGTTCCATATTATCCTAGAGCTCTGATTGGACAGCTCGTTATTCCCTGTTGCTATCTATTGCCTGTGCCTATTGTGTTTAAAGTCTTTATTTTTATTTGAGAAAAGTCACTATTTTGTAATTCAATAAATTTAAAGGCTCCGTACAATAAAAGGAACAGGCAACAGAGAACAGAGAATAAGAATTTCAATCTATCAGAAATCATGTATTGTGGAATACACAATTTCTAATAATTGAAATTAGTAATAATAGAAATAGTAATAATAGAAATATAGTTGAAATTCTTATTTTCTGTTTTCTGTTCTCTGTTTCTTTCATTGTGCCCCTTATACATATTGCGAAAATGAACAAAATCAGGGTGTAATAGATATAGCAAATACAATCACCGACAAGATATTATATACAAGATACTATATATAAGATACTTTCCAATTGCTTGACATATCTTGATCCAGTATGAATCCAACATATGAATTCAGCTTTAACGCTCGATTCAAGCGTCAAACAGATCACGTGATCAAAATCTCGAATATCAAGTATTAATTTTGATTTCATGATCTGATGATAAAAATGAGCGTCGAGCGTATGCAATGAAAAGCATGAAAAAGCAGCCTTATGTTCTGTTGAATGTAACCAATGGCTGCGTTCAGCAGAACGTTTGTTTTGCAATTGTTGGAAGTTTTCTTCGCGCTGATTGGGTTATGCTTTTCAGATCAAGAGGAATGGTCCTATCTTAGCAGAGAATTATAAAACGGTTGCAAAACTGTTGTGTTCTGTTGAACGCAACCAATGTATTCACTTACTCAACTGTTGAGTTCATTGAACACAGCCTATGAAATTATATCTATACGCGTCATCGGGTATATATAATACATACATACGATATATTTTGTACTGCTTTGTAACCTACACTGATTATTAAAAATAGTTGGGTGTGCAGCTCCGTTTTGTAATAATTCAGTGGTTAAAGGCTACATAATGAAAACATTTCCTCGAAATATCGAACGTCGTGCTTTATGGACAAAAAATGTTAGTGAAAGATGTTGGGGAAATGGTATAAAAAATTGTATGCCCGCAACAAATTCTTTTTTCTGCGAGGTTAAATAATATTTGCATAAATTTATTATTAAAAAATTAATAAAATATGTTTCATTAAAAATGCAATTATTATAAACTTTTTTTTCATTCTTATATGTATGTAATTAGTACACATAATTATATGCATGTTTCAAATTAAATTAGTAATTCAGAGATGTTAAAATTATTAAAACTTAAAACCTTTTAAATATTATTCAGGATTATGATCTTGGCAATATGTCAAGATTAAGGTAATTAACCCTAAATGATTTTACCAAATTATTTCAATAATTCTTTAGCTTTCTAAGTTTTATTTATTTTCTTCTTAACAAAATAAAATACTTTGAATAAATTGAATAAATTAATCTTTTTTTATTGTACATAGATACATTTTGCATCAGATATGTGGGAACCAAGAACTGATGTATGAAAATTGAAATCAAATGCATATCCTACAATATTTGGATATTTTCTGAAAAAAAAAAACCAATAGAAAATAATGTTAATCAAGTATTAACAGAAAATAATCAAGCAAATAATAAGACAGGTTTTAATGAATCATATCAATCTCTCAACATTCAATTAAATGAATCTATTGCTTATATTCAAAAGCAGGAATGTCAGGTTAATATTAAAATAATTTTAATATTAAAATAATAAAACTTCCAAAAAGATAACATTTAGATATATTTAATTTGTAAAATGAATTTTTTAGATGATTAATGATGTATCTAAATGTAATACATCAGCAATATATTTAGCTTTAACTAAATTTACAACTAAATTGTACAACTAAATTTATTGAATCAAATCAATCTATCGATAACATTCAATTGAAACAATCTATTAGTGATATTGAAAAACAAGAATGTAAAGTAAAGTAAAATTGAAATAATAACATTTACTAAAAGATAACATACTTGAATATACTTAAAATTCTGAAATAAATTTTAGGTGATTGATGATACATTTGAGACTAATACATCAATGATATGTCCAGCTTTATATTCAGGTAAATGTAATGAAAGGGAAGAGCGATATAAAAAATTAGAAAATGTTAACCGAAAACTACGACTCAACATAATTAAAATGCGAAAAAAAATGAAAATTTTAAAGAATACTATATATATTTTGAAAAATAAGTCTAATAATGATAAATATAAAAAAGCTTTAGTCAGTTTTTACTGACTGTCAAATTAAAGCTTTGTTTACAAAAAACATTGCGTTAGAATGTAGTCAAATGACACAATTCAACGTGCTTTAAAATTTGTATGCGGAAATAATGGATATAAAAAACTTATTCGTCAGGGATATCCACTTCCAAATGTACGAACTTACCGCGAAGACTAGAAGATTTTCAATTTTAATCAAGAATATCCAAACAAATGTTACAATTTCAAAAAATGAAGAAATCTTATTTTAATAATGAGACTGATTTAATGTGGATTAATATTTGACAAAACGTTTATTATATCAAAGTAATCTTATAACCTTCAACTGGATCATGAATAAGTAATATTTCTTAATGATATAGGTACACACACACTACGTACACATGCCACACGATTTTTATGCTTGTTAGTGTTTGCAATAGTTGGAAGCAGATGGCGGGATTTCACATGCAATAAATTTGATAGTAAAGTATTAAAAGAATATTAAAATAATTTTTCAGATTGTAAATAAAATCGAGGAAATCGATTATCATGTGAACTTTATTACATCCAATATGGGTTCAGGGAACATCCGAAGATTATTAGACATTGGTTACATAGCACCGGTACACATATTGAAATAGTTAATCATATTATACACCCATTCAATGCGAGTCGATATTTATATATTATAGCCGACACATATTTTTTTCAAACAAGCTTTAATTAATAACGAAATAATAGGAATTTCTAAAAATATTAAAGTAAATAATATAATTTATCTTCAAACAAAGTAAAATTGAAACATTTTAACGAATTAATAAGTATTCAAAATAATTGTGAACTGTTATTAACACTTAAAGTTAAGCATAAATGATATCTGTTAAAATAATTTTAATAAAATGAAAGTCAATAAGGAAGAAAAATGTATTTTGTAATGATATTAA
>NW_012130148.1:258317-271329 GCF_000143395.1 Atta cephalotes
CGAAATAATAGGAATTTCTAAAAATATTAAAGTAAATAATATAATTTATCTTCAAACAAAGTAAAATTGAAACATTTTAACGAATTAATAAGTATTCAAAATAATTGTGAACTGTTATTAACACTTAAAGTTAAGCATAAATGATATCTGTTAAAATAATTTTAATAAAATGAAAGTCAATAAGGAAGAAAAATGTATTTTGTAATGATATTAAGTGTACAACTTTGCTTCCGCCGTTTTCCTATAGATGGCTTTAGCGGTAAGTGGTGGTCGAAATAAATAGATCATAGACGTCATACAATAAACTTGGGCATCTGTCAACATAACCCCATAGAAACATTAATCGATTTGTGTCTGCATCATAAAGTTATTCTCGATTGAAAATGTCAGTTTACGAGCCAAATTCTCGTCATTTACGGGAGGTTTTAATTTTTTGCTTCAATATGAAGAAATCTGCGGCTGAGGCTCATTGAATGCTCTCAAATATTTATGGTGAGGCCGCTATTAGTGAAAGAACGTGTCGTAAGTGGTTTTAACGCTTCAAGAACGGTGATTTTGACGTCGAAGACCGGCATAGCGGTGGAAGAGAGAAGGTTTTCGAAGATGCAGAATTGGAGGCATTACTTGAGCAAGACTCGTGTCAAAATCAAGAAGAATTGGCACGATCATTAGGAGTGACTCAACAAGCCATTTCAAAACGCCTCAAAGCCATGAAAATGATTCAGAAGCAAGGAAATTGGGTGCCGTACGAATTGAAGCCGAGAGATGTTGAATGGCGTTTATTTGCTTGTGAACACCTGCTTGAAAGGCAAAGACGGAAGGGACTTCTGCATCGCATTGTGACTGGGGACGAAAAATGGGTTCATTACGATAATCCCAAGCGCAGAAAATCATGGGGAGTTCCCGGCCATGCTTCCACATCGACGGCCAAACCGAATATTCATGGCTCCAAGGTCATGCTCTGTATTTGGTGGGACCAGCTCGACGTAGTGTATTATGAACTGTTAAAACCGACTGAAACAATCACAGGCGATCGGTATCGAACGCAATTGATGCGTTTGAGTCGAGCATTGAAAGACAAACGGCCGCAATACAACGAGAGACACGATAAAGTGATTTTGCAGCATGACAATGCTTGACCCCATGTTGCGAAAGTGGTCAAGACATACTTGGAAACGTTGAAATAGGAAGTCCTACCCCACCCGCCGTATTCTCCAGACGTTGCTCCCTCTAACTATCACTTGTTTCGATCAATGGCACATGGCCTGGCTGACCAGCATTTCCGGTCTTATGAAGAAGTAAAAAATTGGATCGATTCGTACGCTACCTGAAAGATGGGAGAAAGTAGTGGCCAGCGATGGACAATACTTTGAATCATAAATGTATAACCAGTTTTTTACAATAAAGCCTCGAATTTCGGAAAAAAAACGGCGGAAGCAAAATTGTACACCTAATATAAATAGCTTTTTGAACTGTTAGCGGATGAAAATAAAAATCAGGAATATATTACGATTGGGTGGTTCATAAAAATTATTTCGAAATTTTACTTCCATGATCTCAAGGTGTTAGACCTTGCGCATAGAAGAAAAGGAATTAGGAATAAAAAATAAACGATTTCCATTTATCAAAAAACCATGTATTCCGATATATCCGTTTATTCCTAATTTCTTATTTCTTCTATTGTGCGCAAGAATTTAAGCCTCAGACATAATGCGAAGAAAGCGATAGAAATAACACGATTTCAACCTATCAGAAATCAGATACAGTAGAACATACAGTTTCTGATAAGTTGAAATTGTATTATTTCTATTGCTATCATTATTCCTTCGCAATGTATCTGAGGCTTTACAATGTAGAAAAAAAAATGAAAAAATAAATATAACTCTAATATAGGCCGATATTTATAGCCAGATTTTATATTCAAGACTGTAAGTATAGTCTTAAGAAGTCACGAATCAATCAGATAACCGCATTAGCATCTTAAAATACATCTTAAGACATTATCGCCCGTATTCATAATCAGATCACAGATCTTATATTTAAGGCTTCCTTAAATTTATTCAGATAATCTACGAATTATTTCATTGGCTGCTGAGCATCTAAAAATGAATTTAAGGAAGCTTTAAGTACAAGGTCTGACTATGAATACGAGCATATATTTAAGACAGTTTTAAAATAAAAAACGGACTATGAATACCGTCCCATGTTCAGCGTTTCACAGTTAATAGCTTCCTTCTTATGAACAATCCGTAGACAGAGAGGGCAAGGATTTAGAAAGAGACATTATGCTCAATTGCACATATCATGTTGTCCCTTCCATCATGGTTGTACCTAAAATGAAAACCAACCTTATCTATCGAAAAAAAAAACATGAAAATTTTAAATATATATTTATAAATATATATTTATTTTACCAATTCATTCTTTTCTTTATTTCAAGTTTTTACACGATAACCGTAATTATTATGCGCCAGATTGTCAATTTTCATAGACTAATCAAAGCATCAAAATATGTTCGATACACTTAATTTTATCTCGATTTTGATATTATTTTCTTCGATTATAATTTTAAATTAAAATCTCGTTGGGGAAGAGGGGAGTTCTTCGCTTTTTTCGAATTTAGTTCCGATTTTAATTTTATTTAAAAAATTAGAAATTCTCTCTCTCTCTCTCTCTCTCTCTCTCGCTCGATGAAACTTTAAATTGTTCTCAACGGTTCAGCGACACCTCATTAATCAAGAAATCAGAAATTTATTGGAACGAAAATAAAAGTTGTAAAATGAATATAAAGAGAGAGTAACAGAAGCGTAAATGAAGCAAAAATTGAGGCAATGAAATGTAAAAGAGGTATTTATGTTTTTTTACGTTTCGTTTCAATTTCACTTTCTTTCTTTATGCTATTTTATTACGTTCTCCTCTTACATCCGATTTATACATATTAATTTTTATTTTCATCAAAAAATTATCGAATTGTTGTGCAGTTCAGTGTTCACTCGGGGTGCGAACATGGCTGCCGAAGGATCGATAGGGATGCATGAGACATTGAATTCGTCTCACTGCACGGTGACTCCTCGAATCCGCGATTGCTGTCCATGAATATCACCGTTTTCCTGGATATGCTGGAATATGCGGCGCAGTGACGCGAAGATTCATTCCCTGTGCGCGCGCGCGCGCGCATCGTTCAGCTGATTCGCGGTCGACGAGTGAAAGTGCTCCGAATACCTGTCGAGTCGTGAAGATCACGGGGCCTGGTCTGTGTGCAGCGCGATGCGTCGGGCGCAAGGTGGTGACGTTTGGCCGTACCGAAAGTTCCTAATGCAACTTTAGGTAGTAATAATACGATACAAAAGTCGAGTTCTCTTAAAATAATTAGAATTGTCTTCTTCCTCCTTCTCTTTCTCTTGTATATTTTACTTACTAATGTAATAATGAAAACAAATTGTACAACTTTTTCTTTCAATTAGAATAGTAATACGAAACTTTTCCTGAGATAGCAGTGAAAGTAAATTTCTATTCTAATTGCAATTGATGCAATTAAAAAAATATTTTTTATAATATTATAATTAATAAAAAATGAAAAAGGAATTCTTTTGAAAAATTTTATAAATAATTATAAATTAATTTAAATAAATTAATTATAAATTAATTATAAATTATAAAATAATTATAAATTTTTCTACACATATGACAGTTAATTATATATGGCTGCAATGTTTAAATTCTCCTCGATCACTTTTAATTATCAAATATATATTTTAATCTTCATAATTCTTCCTATAGCCTGTTTTTTTTTTGGAACTCGTCAACACTCATAGAAGAGGGGCTGAATTTTCAACAATTGTGGCTCTAATATGCATATTTGGAACTTCTCTTCTTCTTGTTATGTGCATGTAATGTGATAATAAGTAATAGTGTGTGCAATACGTCTTATTGTTAATACTCATCTGAAAAGAATTGTTTCTTTAACAACTCCGCCTTCAGTATAAACATTGGGAACTTTCCTTCATATGCATAATATAACATTACTTATGCAATAATCTGCATCTGGATCACATTTGTATTGTATGTTGCATTAATTAATACTCGAAGAAGAGACTACATCATCTACAGCTGTGATTTAATATGGACAGTTTGCAATTGGTTCTCGTGGTCATTTTTACATTCGTTTGCGGTGTAATATGTACCTTGGCGTTGCAGTTTTATTTGTTCAAGAGGTATTTGGAATCAGGACCTCAGGCTGCTCCGCCACAGAGACAGCTGCAGCATGGCAAGACGCAATTACCTAAAGAACTGGTGGAACAGATGCAGGAGGAGCGGGCAAACTCCAATAATAGTATGGCCCGACAGGCGATGTCTCAGGGTAATGAGAATTTGGCTATAAATCTTACGCTGCAATTCCTCTTCAACGAGTTGCGAAATGCCGAGCGAGTGCGTCTGTGGCTTTATAGGAAATTAAATAATGAATTCAAGGAGCTTCTAACGCAGTCGACTACCGCCAAGTTATTAGACAGTGTGAAAGTGAGAATTATTAACTAAAACAATTTTGAAATGATATGACAAAAAACATTTGTTGTAAATCTTTGTGTAATACATTTTCTGTAATTGTTTGCAGTTAAGAGACTTGAACCTTGGCACGCAATTTCCGACGATAAAGGGTTTGGAAGTCGCTGATTCAAAAATTGATGCCGATACAGGTTTGCTGGAGTCTCTGGACTTGGCCTTAGATTTACATTACTCAGGAAACTTTCAATTGTCTATAGATGTTAAGATGCTGCTCGGTAAAACAGCCTATATGGCGCTGCAAGGTATTATATGTATGATAAGAAAAAAGAATTATAATATTGGGGAGAAAGTTTTTCGTATTTTTTAAATTCAAAATTATGTAAACAATATCTTCGGCAAAAAATGAAATTTAAATTTAAAAAAATTTTAAAGTTTGAAATCTCTACTTTCGAAAAGTTACTATATCCTTTGAGTTTCTATGATTTTAATTTTTACATAGAAAAAATTACGAACTGAAAAAGATAAAAAATTTTCTTTTCACTTTGAGGGTCTTTCACGTGCCCGAAAATTTTCGATTATCTATCATGAAAGCTTGAAGTTTTACCTAAAATCTTTTTTTTTAACGTTCCTATGATTTTTTTGTTTCTCAGTTATTCGCGAGTTAAATAAAGGAGCATTCTGACTTTGATTGCTCATGATGAATTCTATAAAAATCATTATATTGCAATTAAAAAAAACTGAAATTTTGCTCTAGCGAATGATATAACGAAAATTTCGCAATAAATGAAGAATTTTTGCTTAAAAATACGAAGAAACTTTTTCTCCCCAGCTCAATATTATATTTTTTTATACATTATAAATGTTTATAGTAAAGCGTATCAGTGGTAAAGCTAGGCTGCAGTTTACTCGCGTACCGTACACGCATTGGTCATTGAGCTTTTATTCTGATCCGATCTTGGAGCTGGAAGTACAATCACAGTTTCAAGGTCGTCAGTTACAGCCACAGATAATTTCAATCATTACTAGTCAGATTAGAAGAGCGGTGAAGCGGAAGCATACTCTACCTCGTTATAAGATGCGTTACAAACCGTTTTTCCGAAGATTGAACGACGAGGCTGTGGATCTCTCAGAAGTAATAATATCTCCCCCTTTTAAATTTATTCATAGCTTTAAATAATTCACTCGTATATTTGCTAAAATTTCAATTCAAGAAATAAAAATTAGCTTTTATAATTTTTATTTTAATTTATTTTCATATAATATCTTAATCTATATTTCCAGGTTGCAAGTACTCAGCTTACTCCAGGATATTTGGAGGTCACACTATTGGAAATTAGCAGACTAAATCTCGCACCTATCCTTCTCAATAACGGCGAAGATGTATCGCAGATAGAAGTATATTGCACCATGAGCATAGATTCCACCCCTTGGATTTATTTAACGCAGTATAATGGGATTCCATATATGGTGCTAGACTTAATCATCAGTAAAACGGGCTCTCAGCAGTTGGGTGTAGTGTTCAAGCAAGAAATTGTATCAGAGATCGGCCAAATGTGTGTACTAGTTGAGACTATAGTATCCGGCAGTCCGGCGGCGATCGCTGAAATGAGAAAGGGCGATATTTTGGTAGCAGTAGACAGCAAAAAAGTGTCGAACATGAACCAAGTAGCGAAATTTGTCAAGTCTGCTGTACAGCGACGTTTCATTATCAGGGTAGAGAGACGGTATTCGAAGGCAGATTCGAACGAGAGAGGACAAAAACCAGATAACGAGAAAATGCTTTTCGCAGAAAGGAAGACTTCGAAGAGTGATTCAGTGGGTAAGCTAGACAGCCCGAGCGTAGAAGACGCCGGAAAGATGAAATTTGAAACACAAATCAAGTTCTCTGATCTACGAGATTCTGACACTGATCTCATGGATACCCGGTTGGAAACTAACAAGCTATTCAAGAGAAGAAAAAGCAGCATTCAGACAGAAGAAATCGCCCAGACACCGGATACTACGCCGTCTCGACGAATCTCAACGATCTCCACGTCGTCGGTGTCATCCAGCAATGTTCAATTTTACCTTCCGGACGATAGTAGCACAAATAATATTGCTGATCTGTATCACAACACGAAAGAAAAACCGTATACCTCTCTGATTATCTTCGAAGAGACCAAGAGCTTCCGGATTGATTCTGAATTGCAATATTTAAATGTAGGTGTATGGGGCCGTGTGAAGGGCGGTGAAACACCACCGAAACTGCTAGGCTACATAAATGCACCTGTAAAATTAATCCTGTCGCAATGTTGCACTTCCACGACTGGACATTACTTAAAATGTCATGCTTTGTTGCCTCCAGATAGTGGTAGGTTTCAAAAATTATCGTTTCATTTTTAATTTTATAACTACAAATATATATTATACAAGGTGTTCTGCAAGTTTTTTTTATCAAGCGCTTTTGTATAGATAGAGCGAATTAAACTGAGTCGAAAAGTTCTCTACCATTTTATTGTGTAATTTTTGCAATAGTTAACAAGATATTAATTATTAAAAGTCGCTGAATATTGATTTTCATTTAATTTTTTACTCAAATATCAACTTTACAGAAAAACAGCGAGAGACAAAATTGTTTATTTTCTTTACTCTATCTACACAAAAGCGCTTGGCAGAAACTTACGGGGCACTCAATATAATTATATATAAACATAGTTTTGTCTGATAAATCTTCTCAAGTGAATTTGAAATAATAAAAAAATAAATATTTCTCTTACATTGAAATTCTGATAAATTTTGTCAGTTCTAAAGAGAATTAATTAGAAACAAGTTTAAAGAATTAATTTTGGAATTTCTTTTAAAGCTTCTTTAGCAACGTCGTACGTAAGACTGCAGGGTTATTCGGGATTCGATCCAACACTCTGTTACGGCGACATCTTGCTATCGTATGTATGGGAATCTTGTCAACCAAGCGATCTCACAGTCAACGATATTGGAAAGAAAGAAAACGCAGAAACTGCCAAAATTCAACCGATTCCAAGTGAAGAAATCACTGACAAAAAGATACACGATTTCATCAGGACGCATTTTCACAGAGCAACACACTGCGATTTTTGCACGAAAAAGGTAAGTATGGCATCCATTGTAAATCCATAATTTATTTAATAATTCAAATTGCCTTGATGAAAATCAATAAAATTATCAATTAATTACACTGAGAAAAAAAATAGTCAATTTTAATAATAATAATAATAAATATTAATAATAATAATAAATATTTGTTCAGTACTAATTAAATATTTATTTACTTATAGTAAATAAATAGTTGTTCAATAAAAAGAATGATTGTTAAATCAAATTAATGATTCTTGTACCGAATAAATATATCTTTATATTTATTAAATATTTAGGTGGTAGATTATTAGAATTGAAACTGTATATTTTTCTAAGTGTGTACATATCTTTCTTTTAATTAATGTTTGTGATATCCAAAGGACAGAGAGAGAGGGGGGGGAGGGGAGGGGGGAGGGGGGAGGAGGAGGGGAGAGAGAGAGAGAGAGAGAGAGAGAGAGAGAGAGAGAGAGAGAGAGAGAACTCTGTCAAATGTAAGATATATTACATCTATATAATCTAAATTAAAAAATAAATTTTTTTATTTTACCAAAATTTTATTTTATTTTATTTCTCTATTTTATTTTACTTAATGATCCAGATTGTTTCCTGTGCAGATTTGGTTAAAGGATGCAGTACAGTGTCGAGACTGCGGCATGGTATGTCACAAAAAGTGTGAGGCACGTTGTCAGGCGTCTGGCACCTGCGGTGCAGAAAGTCTAGCAACTTTGGCTCTGGAGGCGGACGAGATCGTCGTCGGCGAACCAAATGTTGGGGATATCTCTAGCCCGGAGATCTCTCTGACTGAATGCGAAGATAACGTACAGGTACTCAAGACGTAGAACCTTAGGGCGTTTTGCTATCCGCGAGCGTAATCATTTTGTATTGCGTTATATGATGCTTCCTATATGAGACAACAGGTTTCGGACTGAAAGAAAAAAGACACTTAATGTTGTAAAAACACTATTGGCATTTAGAAAGTTCCAATTTATATTTAAGAGAAACTCTTATCTTGATAGTAATTTTTAATATTAAGTTAAAAACGATATGGTATTTTGCTTTCTAGTCCGATGCTGTGAATCTTATAACTAAATAATTAATATTAGTAACATTATTTTGTATGATTGTATTATAACTTATACACTGCAATATTTCTTTACGTTTACATGAATGAGGAGCACTTTCAAAATGCATTTTGTCCAAATTACGTTTTTTGAGTTAGAAACGGCATAGAGTTAGTAAAAAGATGTTTTAAACAGTTCAAAACACGCTTAATTGATGTTTTTAATATGTTTTAAATATATTTTTTTATAGTACTGTTTAAAACATATTGAAAGCATTAAAAATATATTTAAGAAAAAACACAATACATTTTTAAAAAACATTCTTAAAAAAAAGTATTAGTCTTACCAACCCTGCGGCATAGTTAGAAAGACTCATATTTTAAGCTACTCTACGATGTTCTGGAAGCATTTTTTTATCATCAATTTATATACTGAAAAAAGTCTAGACATTCGAAGTATATTATAATATGTCCTTTAATTAGAAACAAACAAAATATATTCGTTTAACATTAGAAATAGTTTAATAATTTTGTTTAACATTTTACATTTTATTGATTGGCAAATTGTTATTTTCTGTAAGACACGTAGTTTCCTTGTGGCTTTCTTCTTCATTTTCCAAAAATTATAAATTTTGGACAAAACGCGTTTTGAATCTGCTCCTCAAATATGCAATTTACATTAACATCATGACATACGTTGAATCAATTATATTAGAAGTGCTCCATGATTTATTTATTCATTTTTTAGAAATCACATTTTACGTTCCTCATATTATAATTTAGATATTGCCTAATATTCATATCTATCAATGTAAATAAAGAATATTTAAAAATAACATAGAAAATATTATATGATATATTATATGATATATTATATAATATGTTTATGTTATATATTATATAGATATAGATAATATATAATATACAAAAAGTATAACTAATATTCTATATATGATATTTAAAAGTGATATCTTTATTTATAATATTTATTATTTAAAAGTATTTTTAAATGTAGCAATAATGGACTTTGTTTCGCATTTTGAACATGTTCAGTTTTATTCAATTGTTTTTATTTATTTATAATACTTTTTTATCGAGTTATATTAATAAGATTAATTTCTATGTGATATTAATTTTGTTGATATCGTTCTGAATACTGATCACATGGATAGAGCAAATAATTATCATTATTACATATCGATGAAATATTAGAGCGTTTAATGACATGTCACATGATTAAGGGACTGTACAATTTTCGAAAACTCACGTGTGTCTTCAAATGCATTTATCTTGATATTTTGTATATATAGCAGAGATTGTTAAGCGTGACTTGCATTTTGTTGTTGGCAATAAAATGAACTGAACATATGCACGGGGAGGTGAAGGTTCTTTGTAAAGCTTGCACCTTGACCTTGCCTTTGTTCTCAATGAACTACATATAAGTAGATAAATATGTTTAATTTTCTTTCTCATATGAGATCAACAGTGTTTTTATTTTCATCAATTTTTAAATTTTTAAAACTTATTAATAAAGCATATATTCTACATATGTGATGTTTGTGAGTAGTCTACAAAAGAAAATATTTTAAAATTATTCTAAATAATTATTTTTGTAACTTTTTAACGCAGATTTCTATGACGTGAATATACAGCATTCAAATTTATTTATATTTTATTTCAGTCTAATATGTCTTAGAATTTAGATAGCGATAAATTGGCAATTATAAAGCATTTCGAAATTTCATAAATTGTATACTTTTTTGGTAAAACGACATACACTTTGAAAAGCAATTTTGCACTTTTAATTTATTATTTTACGAGTAGCTTATTATCGTAAATGGTGAAAAGATATTAATCTATTTGAAATCCATTGATCGATTAATTAGGGCGCAAGTATGATGGCCGTGAAGGCTAGTATAGCTAACACTCTATTGGGCCTGAAGAAGGCTGGAAGTACCAGTTGCTTGGCCCCACCGGCTTCCGGTATTGGTCTGGCATCTCGAAGTCTCCCTCCAAGTCCCTGTGCATCCCGCAAGGTAGAATAATAACACACATTTGTTCGTCCGAAGCGGAGAAGGTGCTCAATTTAAAAAAAATTTTTATCTGATGAAAATGTTTAATTTATTAGCATTATAATGCTAATGAACAGAGGATATAATGGAAAAATTTAAGGCAATAACAATTCGAATATAATTATAAATAATTATATTTTATAAATCATTATATTAATTGATATTTTTAATTGAAAGATTATATTAAAAATATATTGAAACATCATGTTTTTTAATTAAATTAAAAATGAATGTTTTTCTATATTCCGTATTTTTTATCTTCTAATTTTTAAATTGTATTAAATTTTAAATGGCCAAGGCACTGTAATTTCAGTAAAACATTTTTTCTCCTTGCATATCATTATGCAACTTTCCATTTTACTATATATATTTTTTATCTGAGTTACATCAAATCTTCTCCGCTTCACCTTCTTCCATGTTTTCTCAAATCTAAAAAAAGAAGAAAAAAGAATGTGCTCTGAAAATTTTTCATATCTTATAGTTCTTTGCTTGTGTGTTTATTCGCTTTATCATTCCTTCATCAATCATGCCTTACCATCCAAGATGAACTTGCTAATTCTCACATAAGATGCAAGATAAAGTGATTAATAACTGTGGATACTAACGATAAACGATAGAATTTGAGGCAATTTTGATCCAATTAATCATTAATTTTTTATAGATCATTTGTTTATGAATATCTGAATTCTTTAAATTTCCTCTACTTACAATTAGTGAATGGTTACTGTAATTTACAGACTATTATTTCTATCATAAGAGAGATGTAATATTTATCACTTGCTCGAAACTGCTGCAAGTTTTCTCATTGACGAGGATTTTCAACAACACTGATGAACGCTGATCACAACACTGATTGCATTGCAATTGCACTTTAACACTGGAGGCAAGCTTCCACACGGTGATCATATAGATATAGGATGATCAATGCGACTCACACGCATGATCGGTTCGACTGCTTGATTATGTTTCACTTTCCGAATCGACATAACATCGAACGAGGATACATCTTTTGAAGAGCGCGTCGCATTAATCAATTTGATGAAATTGTTGAAACGTTTAGAATTCATTGGCTGGAGGTCTGGGAATAAGTCCTGACCTCTTGGAGGGTGCTGAGCCAAGTGTTGCAGCTCCACTTATGGCTGGCGACCTAGATGACGGTCTTATGTCGAGGGCCAGGGATACCGGCAAATTCTTATATAAATACTTGGAGCCGCAGGAACGCGTCGAGAAAATCAACACCATGGTACGTGATAGTTTTTTTACATAAATTATTTCGAAATAGTCGAAAAGGTAATTGGAGAGATTTATCTACGGTTCTTCATGAATTATTAAATTGAATAAAGAGTCTTCCTCATCGAAGATTTAAAACCTTTAAACATTGAATTACCATGATTTTAATAATGATAAGATTTCTTGCATACAAAGTCAATACAAAAATTTAATTGTAGGAATCTGTTAAATAAGTATATCTTTTTTTGCAGATGGGAAAATTGAAGAACGCGCTAGATGCTGAAACTACCTCAAGATTAGAACTGTCCCAGAACGGAGACGCGGATAGCATGAAACTGATCGCGCAGAGCGACCTGCGAGTACAGGCACTAAGCGTGCTGTTGTTGCACTACTGCGCCGGCTTACAACACGCGCAGGAGGTGGTGGACCGACAAAGCAAGGAATCTTAACAGGCATTCAATTAATATGACAGCTTTAAGAAAAAAGCGCATTTTCTCCCATTTCTCTATAAAACAATTGAACGTAGAAAATGTAGTGATATTTTATAATGAAATAATTTGTTCACCATTTATTTCACAGTAAACAACGACTGGGTAATACTAACACTATGTTACAATCATCAATTTTATAATGTTGATATTGCCAGTTTTTAATATGAATTGATTATAATATTGAAATTGTAATGTTCAGACTGTATAAAATGCTGTATCAGACTGTATAAAAATGCACAGAAATATTTATATTACTGCACAGATAATAAGGAGCAAGTATCTAACAGTATTTATATTAACATTCCATTGGTGTAGATATCACAATCTTGTACTTTTTCTTGTTTCTACTTGTATAATATTTACTGTATAATATTTACTGTAATATTTTAGAAAATGTTACTTATGTAGCATTATTATAACGTTACATAACGATACATTTTAATGTTGATGTAACTTTATAAATATTATACTATATTATTATAATATTACAGAGAAGAAGAGAGGGAGAGAGAGAGAGAGAGAGAGAGAGAGAGAGAGAGAGAGAGTGTGTGTGTGTGTGTGTT
>NW_012130148.1:271575-274451 GCF_000143395.1 Atta cephalotes
GAGAGAGAGAGAGTGTATGTGTGTGTGTGCGTTTGTTTTTAAATGCATATTGCATCATAGCTGTTCCAAGATCTATTCTACATTAGTCAATTGATTGAACTTTAACACAATTTACAATGCCGATAAAATATGATAAAATCAGAGATGATAAAATGCAAATATTAATTAGTCCAAATTTTTTAGTCCTATATGTAATAACAAATCTTTAAACAAATATTTGATAATTACATTTCTTGTTTCAAAATCTATATCTTTGAAAATATTTTTTTAAAGAAATTTTGTATTATATTATTTTTTTTATCTTGCTTAATTTACAAAACTTAATGTTAATAATTGCAAACGATTATGTAATTATATATTTGTACTGTATCAACACAGTATGTAATTATATATTTGTACTGTATACACAGGATCAATCGAAATTCTGTGTATGCGTTATGCACGTAAATAATACATTCGTAATTACGCACGCAGATAATACAATTTTCTGTATCTAAGGGTTCTTCTAATAATTTTATCGATTTATGTGTTATAATTTACATTATATACATAGGATAATACTCAGAGATTGGATATTATATTTACCAAGAAAAAACACCAAACTCGTTAAAATTAGTATTAATAGATTGTTATAATAATAATTATTGCAATGTGCATAGAAACGTGTATATTCATACAACAAGAGAAGTGCTCTTGCTTGTGAAACGATACACGTTAGTTAAAGCTTTGCATAAAAAAAAAGACAGTGCGATTTTCCAAATGCCTAAAATACATTTTATCTGATAACTATTTTATGCGATATATATCAAGTTCGCAAATCTAATGTATGATGAACATATTATTATATTGCGAATTTATAAGACTATTTATAGATTGAGATTATGATGATCTGTCGCGATCGTGTTGATCTATACCAGACAATTGTTGAATATGATGCACAAGTCTGCATTTTGCGCCAAAATAATGTGATAAGAAAATGTCTTACACATTTTTAATAACATTTTCAAACTTTTTCGTCTCTTTTAACAAAGCCAATTTGCAATCTTAATCGTTAAAAAAATGTTTGACAGAAGGAATTTTAATATCTATATTGCTTTCTACATCTTTTAAATTACAGTACATTTTACTGTTTACGATCTTTCCTAGCAAACGAGAATGGATTGAAATGAATTGAAATGGATTCAGATTTTCAGAAATATTGATTCACGAATGTTAAAATGAATCTTAAAATGAATGCTTTTCAATGCATTTTTATTCATCATTTATAAGAATTGCATGGAGCATATCTGTATGCCTTTCAAGCTAAAAATAATATTAACTTTTTCTGTGTATGTGAATATTATTCAATTCAAAATTTTGAATAGGAAGCAGTTTTCCAATTGCATCCAATTGAATCTAATTGAATCCAATTGAATCTAATTAAATCCAAAAAAAAATATTCGCTATTTAAAATACGCATTCGGATAGAAAAAAATTTCAATCTATTTTAATCCATTCTCGTTTGCTGGGCTTATTAAATAATTCACAAATTATAATCATAGAAAGAAAATGAAAGCAAATGATGTTTTTCAGTATCTTACTTACGAATCGCAGATGGTGCCAAATAATTTAAACTTTAACACAGAACATATCTATCAATTGAAATGATTATATTGAATGGCATTAAATAACATACATATATTCGCATGTTAAAAAAGAAAGCGTATAATATTGAAAAAGAACTGGAAGTGAACAAGTTACATTTAGCATTAGATATAGTTTTGCGATTCTCTACGTAAAAACATTGATTGAGCTAGATGACAGCAATTGGATGGTTACGTGTAAGCGCTGAATGAATATAGATCTTTGACTGTTGAATCTATAATCAAAGAATTTTACCGCTTTGGCCTATAAATTGATATTGATATGATAACCAATTAAGAAACTGCAAAAATTTTGACTGTATTTAACTTAATTATTCACAGTGCATTTAATAGCATACGAACAGCTTCGTATTAGCGAAATCCATCCATAAGCATTTTTGTGTGGCTGTAATTTAAGGTGTTGCGCGATTGCAAACTGTATTATCACTCATTGTTATATATAAAGTGGAACATAAAGACGAATACAGATTGTTAATTATTGTAAATCTCTCTATTTATAATACGTCCTAGTATACGTACCTTTTATCTACGATTTATTGATACTTGAGTATGCAATTGTATGATTTGTAAATTGCATTTCGATTAATTGCAAATCGTATACCAATGTTTTTTAAAATTATTATTTAAAATAGAATTTATTGTACGCCTTTTCTATCTATTTTTCAAGCTATATTTTGCGAATTAAAATTTATTTATAAATTGAATAGTATTCTTCATAAAAATCTGAGAAGCGCGAATATTAAAACGAAATACTACGAAGTAATGATGAAAATTCATCAAATTCCATGCATTCTAATGAACATGTTGCTCTCGTCGCAGACTGTAGCACTTTGTTTGTGCGAGAAAGGCTTTCGTATCTTTACTTTTTGATTCACTCTTGTATAAAAGCGCACGTGCTACAAAAGAGCCCGGCGCAGTTGAAGAGATACACAGAAATCGCAATAAAAGTCACCGAGGCAGGGATGGGCCGCGAATCGTGTTGTTCGCATCGGGGAAATTCCACGATGAAAAATAGACATTCGCGAAAATCGCGTGAACGCACGTCACGAACACGAACGACATTTCTATCGCAATCTCTCGTTGAAGATGTATTAAGTCTTTCATGATTATAACTAGTTTTGTATTAGTCATATCTACTTGTAATCATTTATATACCTTGTACTCATTTCTTAAGTTTTAAGAAGAGGATTTGTTTAATTTTTGTTCCGCAATATATATATATATTAGGTGTAG
>NW_012130148.1:274591-276790 GCF_000143395.1 Atta cephalotes
CGAAATTGCAACAAAGATTCAATCTGCACGATTAGATGTTAATTTTAATGAAAATGAAGAAAATGCACGATAGGAGTAGTAGAACAAGAGAGTTATGTGCTTGTTATATATCCGGCCGTGTTTGTGAAATCATGGTCGCTGTCGTAGACAATTTTCCAATAAATACTAAAAACCGAAGACGCAATAGAGAGAACATGCGACTATGTGTTATAAAGAACAGACGGACGTCGGCGGCGACGATGTCGCAGGGCCAATGTACGCTGGTTGGCAAGGGTGCAAGCCGAGGTGTTTTCCCCGTTTCTTCTCCGTTGAAAAAGACAAGAACGGAAACCAGCCAGCCTACGTAGAAATTACAAAGACACTCGCTTTCTTCTGTGCATACATCTATCATCATGTCGATATAAATGCTAAGAAGTCAATTATAATTTGAAATACTTTACTATAATGCAATCAAAAAACTTGAACATCAATCTAAAATATTTAAATGATTGAAGAATGTCTAATTTAAAAATATCAAAATATGTAATTAAAGAAATGAAATAATTATATTTAAATATTCAAAAGTTTCATATCAAATAACACAAGAAAGTCAAATTAATAACATATTGATCGAATCGTGAAAAAACAAATGACATAAATTCGATCAATAATCGATTAATAATGTCAAATTGATATTATTTTGATTTTCTTGCTCTCCTTGAGCTCCTAAAAATTTAAAGGCTCAGGAATCTAAGAATTTTGAGATATGTCAAGATTAATATTTGCATTACTTATAAATAGAAAAAAAATTACAATTAAACTCTAAATAATCTATAAATATCTTTAAATTACAAATATTTATGCATTCAAAATATTTAAAAAAAAAGATGAAAGATCTAGAAATGTAAAAAAGATTGAAAATTATATCAAAAAATTCAAGAATAATGTACTGATCGAGTCACCACGGATCCTTGGCTCCTCCTACGATCTGGCTCGTCATTTCATATCCTACATCGCATGAAGAGAAAAACGACGAAACAGAAGTCATGGGGGATTTTGGTCCGCGGCTGTCTATTTTCGTCGACAAGATGTACACGCAGTATCCTCTGGCTGCTGGCCAAGCATACCGCGGAACCGTATAAACATTTTGTCCCTGTTGAGAACTGAGCTTCACAATGAATGAAGAGCAAAGTCCTCTAATGCAGAGGAAGAAGAAGCACTCGAGTTGGGTTGCAGACAGTGGTGAAATTCGTTTTACCAGCGCGCCTTCATTGTTTTTCGTCTTCTTTAAGAAATATATGAGACTTCAATTACAAATAAAACATTTAAATAAGAATTAACGAGACGCAAAAGAAAAATAAAACAACACTATTCTATTATTTTATTATTTTATAACAAGCTAAATAATATATCACTGACTATTGACAAAAAATAAAAATATACTTATAAAATCTATTTTCCAAAAAAGTAAGAAAAAAATAGTTCTTTGATAAATTCATGAAAAATCTCTAACAGCATCTAAAAATCTAAAAATCAAATATCTAACAGTCGATTTCTAGCTTTTTCGTCATTTAGCCAAAATTAAACGTGACTGCGATATTCGTGTCGCGATTGCATTTTTGGCAATTTCACAAATTCTTCTGGACATTCGCGATAATTTACTATTAAAGCGAAATAGTGACGTACATCTCTGCTATCATTTCCCAAATATTGAATTGCGCATAGTAAACTGGGTATAGTACGTGATAAAAACAATAAACATTTATTGCACCGTTTAAATTATATTTGCAAACCAGGTTCACTTTTGCGAAATAATAATATCAATTAATATTTTAATTTTAAATATTATGTCTTGCACCTTTAATAAATTATTTATAGGATAAATTTTAGAATAAATGAGGTAAAATAATATGTTATACTTTAGTATAGATAATGATATCTGAAATGGCGCAGGGCAATTTACCCCCATGCAACACAATATTATCGATCTTCATTTCGCACATTAATTCAGAATAATTTTGCGTATATATGCAGATAACCGTGTGCACAAAAGTGTCTTTGTACTTCTTCAAGTATTTAATGCTTAGCATAAACTCAAAGTATCCGAAGACATTATTGGTATGGACTGCGCATTCTCCGATCTTAGCTTCTCTATTCCATTAGAAAGAATTGAACATCTTTTTTCAATTTTTAAAAGAGAGAGAGAGAGAGAGAGAGAGA
>NW_012130148.1:276810-294740 GCF_000143395.1 Atta cephalotes
GTATATATATATATATATATATATATATATATATATTTTTTTTATATTTAATATATTTAAACAATAATTAAGCATAATATTTTTATGTAATGAACAGGAATACTTTAAAAATATTTTTTGTAATATGAAGAATAAACTTTTTTCAGAAGAAGTAATAAAGTGATTTACGACAAAAAGAGGCTAATCTTGTTTGGGAATTTCTTTGTTCGCAAAACTGCGCAGTCAAAAAGCTCGATGCGCGTCAATACTGACATTGAAGCTTTTTCGTCTCGATGTGTAATCTTTTTTATTTTTTTCTTCAACAATACCTACTTCGTTAGTTTGTGATTGCGATACCGTGAAATTTATGAATTATTCTGTGTAATGAAACTAAAACTGAATCCGTTGACTTGTTAAATTTCAATCTTTAAGACAGAAAGAGAGAGAGAGAGAGAGAGATTTTAAGAAGTTTATATATTGAAATTAGTTTTTTGAACTTTTTGTTTACAATTTTATTGTCGAAGTTTCTTCTTGAAGAAATCGTTTTCTGTTTTTTAAGAAAGCGCAAATGATTTTAATGCAAAAGTTTTAATGGTAAAGAACTAAAGAAAAAAATGATCTCAAGAAAATTCTAAAAATATTTTAAAAAGATAGAAAAGAAGCAAAAACTAATCTCGATCAGTACAATTTTAATATGGAAAACATTTAATTTGCATAAATTGCACAATTACTAAAATGTTTTGTTAATTGATAATTTTTCTTTGAATGTCAAAACAAAATAGACTTGTAGAGATTTTGAAGAAACCCTGAAACAGCAGGAAAACTTTGAACGTGATTCTAACGCGGAAATTCCGACATCGAATTTGACAGCTTGCATGTCGTGCAGTGCATCTGACTGCGTTTGTTTTCAAACAAAGAGAGGGAGAGTGGATGTATACACACATATAAAGTAGTCAGCTGTTTCGCTTCCCCGATGGCGGGGAGAGTGGCAAAGGCTTAAATAGCACCGCGTACACTCATGCAAGCAGTGTTGACGGAGTCACCTGAAAACGGACTTCGGTCGCCGTGATCTTCAGGAACGTCAAACGGACTAAGACTTGTAAAGTCTATGCAAATCGCGTAGGAAGTCAGCTGGATCTACATTCCGCTGAAGTTCGCTCGCGAGAACGAAGATTCCTCCAGAATCGTGCTTGAGATGGATTCTATGACTTAGACTTTATGAAATCGTGTGAGATCCTGAAAGACGAGTGTCTCGGTGAAGAAATTGAAAATCTGCATCTTTTTCCAATCCGGATAATCTTCTGAAACATGTTCTGGTTTCATTCGAATTAAAAAATTCTGAATTCCAAATTGCAAAAAAGGAGTTTTCACAAAGAAGAACATCCTTCGTGAACATTAGATCCAATCTGCGCGGATTTTCATCCTGACAAAATTTTTTATGTGAAAGAAATTATCTCAACTGAGTTGAAATATATATTATATAAATATATATTATATAAATTCTCTATTCAGTTAAGTTCTTTCTATCTTTGGATCTGTCGGATACGATTTAGATCTTTGCCAGTGATTCGATTTACACAAAGACTAACTACCGTTTAATTGAAGCTTATAAAATGTTTTGTTAGCGATTACAATAGAAATCCAGTAAAAGAAATTATTCTTCGACGAGTACGAAGATCGGTGCTGATTTTCGATACGATAAATTCGAAAGAGAAATTCATATTTGCGCGCTTGTCGCCGTCAATTGTAATCGTACGAAGTGTGAAGAAACATGAGGCCGCCATATAACGAAGGAGAGGTGCAGCAGATCTCGCAGGAGCAAGGCGAGAGAAATGTTGCGATGGCAGTCTGCGTTCAACTGGCTGGTCGGGCGATCATCCGGGTGGTTTCACGATGTGAGGAAGCCCAGGATAACTGCAACTTAGGTAAAATGAAGTAAAGAACATCATACAATTATTTTAAAAAGCGTTCTAAATCTTAAATATTTTCCTCGAATATCTGGAAGAATTCTAGATCTTTGTAACGTTCCTGAAGACCAGATTTATCATTTTTATTAATTTAATTGATTAATTAAATATTAACTGTGATTAGTCAATTCTGATTCATTCTGATTGATGATAAAGGCGATTGATTAATTAGTTCCAATGGAATAATCAGTTAATCATAAATAATGAAACTTTCTCTTAGATGATCAAAAGATAATTTGAATTTTTAAATTTTTTAGTACTATAAAGTTTAATAAATTTTGATACTAAAATGTAGTGGACATATATCTGTGTATAAATTAAATACGAATTTGATACAATAGATAAGAATCTTTGATTCGCTATAGATTTTTGACGTTATAAATTTAACATTGTCGCGCGATTTTACATCAACATCTATCTTTTTAGAGAAAGTTAATACAGCAAATATTAAATTGGTTAGAGATTAATTATTTATTTTAAGTATTAAAAGCAACAACAATACCTTTAATACTTATAATAAATAATTATCTAATAATTAGACAACATAAAGTTCAAAATTATGATATAAGACGATCTTTAAAAGATGTCTTTTAAAAAAATGTTTTTAAAATGTTTTGATTTTTAAGATGTTTTCTGTCTCGTTTTTAATGCATGTTTTGTTTTGGATTAATATTAAATTTAACAATATTAAATTTTTCTAAGGATAGTTAAAGAGTGCGACCAAAGTTTCAACTATAAGTTTTTAGATTTTTATTTAATTGATTAATCAGAAAAAAATGTTTATTAATTGAAGAATAAAAACTAACCAATTAAAGAATGACTCAAAATTTGTAGCATCATATTGTACTCAAAATTAACCATAAGAGAAATAGTTGTCTCACGAAAAAGTCGACTTTGTAAATACTGTATACATATATGTATCTCAGTCTCACGGTTCTATTTCCTGATTTGAGATAATTTCCACCCTTACCTTATCTGTAACACGCCGTCTGCGCACATTGTGACCTTGATTAGCAATGCTTTTGTTTATACTGTAATATGCCGGTGCTTGTGAATCATCACCTTTTATTTTATAAAACGTAGTCCGTAGATTATAATTGCGCAGACTATAATTTTAAACGCAAATTGTAATTTAATAAATATTGAAAATAATAAATTCTAAAATTTCTAAAATTTAAAATCTTAAAAATCGAGGCTTATCATATAGACAGTATAGTGCTGAGAAAATATTCACGAAATCAAAATATAAATGTTCGTGAACGAAATAAATGTTCGTGATGTTTAGTATTAAAGTTTATAAATTCAATTTTCAAAATTTGTAGTATCATGATTCTACAAAATCGGAAATGTAGTACTTACAGCCATAAGAATTTATTGAATGAAATATTTATAGTGACAAATATCTATAATAAAAAAATGTAATATGAAACATCTTTTCTTTAAATTTAAATAAGTAGTGATAGTTAAAATCAGCGATAATAACGTTAAAATGTCTATCTACATAATGTCTATTTTATTAATAACTTTATATGTTTTGAATAATATTAAAGATCTGGATAGTAAAGATCTGATACTAACGGTTTGTAATACAAAGATTCATGATATTAATGATTACGGAAACAAAGATTTTTTTTGTTAAAAATCTGTAACATCAGAAATCCGATTGGAGAACATGTGAAAGTTCTGTAAATCTAAAACTGACGATCAATAAAACGCAATTTTTACGATATAAATATAAGATTCGCAGTGTAAATCAATTATCGGATTATAATAAAAATATTGCAAATAAGTAGTAGTAAGTGGTAGATCGCAACAACGCATTTCTGCGTATTATCACATTAATAATATCTATCTTATCTAATGCATTATCGATGACTCAGTTTGCTTTGTATGGCTAACGAACTCTCCTACTTTCATCAAGATTTGTGATCCGTTTTTCTTACACGTAACATTACAATTATTGAAAAAATAGAAAGAAGAAACAAGGAATAGCTAATAAAAATTAGTCTACGATCGCCGAGTGTTGAGACGCAATGTATTGATGATTTCCTGTTGCAGCTCAGCAAAAAACTTATAACATAGTTCCGTAGAAAGTACATGGATCATGCCAATGACGTATTCATCGCGTAAAAGCAATCATATAATACATGAAGAACATTTCCGTTCTACTTTGCAATTTCATTAGAGATATTTTATTAATTTCATTAGACATAAAAAGATATAATTATATATCATAATGAGCAGTATAAAAAAATATATGAATGACTAAAAAAATCTTTCTTTTTTTTATTTAATTTTTTTATAAATGTACCACTTGTGAAACAGATCATAACAATAAATCACAGTTATGCAAAGATAATTTATGTGTTTTAAAGATTTTTAAGATATTTAAATTTCTTACAGATTAAAAATCAGTAGAATATTTGTGATATTTACAAATTAAATTGTTATTATAATAGTTAATAAAATTGGAGACTATATATGAAATTTCGCTTGTGGAGGAATTACGCAAGAATGGATAAATAAATGAGTGGCGTTTCTCGAGCATCAACTCGGATAAAAGTGAAATGTTTGCTTCGCAACTCCAGCATAGATAATTGACTGGATAAACATTGCGTTATACAATCTGCGTATCCGGCCTTTGTTTCTTTCCTTTTCACATCGTGAACCTCGTGGAACAGCTGTGATCCTCTGATCGTATCTTCGTCTGGTATCCGGATTGATCGTGCGTATCTTCGGAACACCCAATGCATACACGAAAGGTCGATCTCGGAATAGTAAAGCCTTGGCAATGTTGATCTACGCGCACCGAATATTGCCAGAAGGCTACGTTTCCTTTTTTTATAAATCTTTTTACTATGTGGTTTGACATATCAAATGCGAGATTCATTATAATACAAATAAAATGACAAAAAGTAACATTGGCAATAAATCTCTGATAGATTCTCTTTCAATGATTCTTAATTCCAGATCAAATCTGAGTTACAGATTTCTGATTTCATAGAGTGATTTTGCATACCTTGACAAAGATAATATATAAATTGATATTTACTGATATTAAATTAGAATAAAAATTAGCTATTAAATCTCCAGTATTGCATCTAATAAGATAAAAAGTGAGTTTATAAAATATACTTTTTTATAAAATATCCCTTTTTTTATTACGGTTGTATGTAAACGTTGTTTCACTTTAATCGGATATATCGGAAGATATCGGAGCTAAGGCTTTCGTGCATCGCATGAAAGAACGATCTTGTGCGAATCCAGAAATGTAGGAACTTTTCAAAACAAAACGTACAAACGAGTCGCGAGACGCGAGAAGTTTCCGTATAGGGCTTCACGACCTTAAATGGTAGCTTGCTATTGGCTCTTTTTTATATACTACTTTTTGATAAAGAAAAACAATCGCATTAATTATAATCGCGGGAGCTACAGCGAGAAGTAACTTTCTAACTAATTACACAATGATTCTCATACTAATTATACAATCCTCTGTTCGAGCACTCGAACAACTCCTCGTTTATCTTTTGCTCGAATTATATAAGGCGTCAACAATATAAATAATTCAAATACTTGTTTGCGAAAAAGATTATTTTGAATTCAAATAAAAATGGGTTTAAAGAATTAATGGATAAATTTTCATAATATAATAATTTTCACAGAAAAGTGTTAAATTAAGTTTTTTTTCTATCTTTACTATATTTCAATTAATCTAATTATCTATTATTAGTCAATTTATTTGTTTACCATGGTGCCATTGGGCAGATTAATTGCTCTGAATTACTTAGCCCTATGCTTAATTTTGATACACTGTATTTTTATGAATCATGATGTTTTTATCAGAGATCTTTAACTTATATGATTATTTCTTGATTCTTATCAAATGAATATTCAAAATTTGAATTCACAAAATTTTTGATAAGAATGAAGAAATAATTGTACAAGTTTAAGATATTCGATAAAAACATTATGATTCATAAAAATGTATTTTATCGGATTTTATCCAAATTAAGTGCATCAAGATCAAGTGATTAAAAGCAATCAATCTGCCCGGAAATGTTATGACAAACAAATAGCAATCTGAGAACTATTTTCACACCTGTCTCCTTGCTATACATCGAATAAAATATCTAAAATTTTAGTTGACTAAGTTTGTCGAACGTTTATTTATCAAGAAATAAATCTTCTAAATCTTCGACTTATAATATCGGTGCAAAGTGTACAATTAGCGCAATCATATAGCGCGTACGTTTTGGCTGTCATGGAAAGTGCACCTTCCCAATTTTCTCCTCAATAACCTGATTTCTAAGAATGAGTCGTGATGAATATCACGGCCAAGTGGTGGAACTTATTTCGGCGGGCACACACAGAAATAAATGTTTCAAACGCAGTCGGAGCCGTGCCGGTGAGTCAGTACGACGGCCAAAATGGCAAACGCTGTAACAAGAGTGATTCTTCGCTGCGAGGAAGCGCAAGAAAACGAGAACCTCGGTAAATTGCAAAATTTTCGGTGAAAGCGATTGTTCTTGATTCGATTTAAGGTCATTACATGTACAAAAATTTTAGCTATAATCATAAAGTCTCAAACAAATCCACTAATTACAATCAAAATTGCGAACTCACGTTTTAAAACGCTCGCATATATGATTGATCGATTTGCTTACGGCCTTACAATTATGACCAAAATTTTTGTACGTATAATGACTTTTACTCGCGTTTCAAAATTCAACAGAAAGGTTACTAATTATTATTAACGAATTCTCGCAGTGAGATTTCCAGTGTGTTTTTATAACGTGTTTCGCATTGGTGCACAACTAAGATATCATAGCAATAATTATAAAAATGCGACTGGACTACAATTCGATCAAATTTCATTGTACAGTTTTCTCTTTACGTAATCAGATTTTGGAGATTTCGATATTCAACAGAACACTCAGATTTGCAAAACAATTTTTATTTTTTATGACATTAAATCTATTTTTCTATAATACTAAACTAGTATCTATAGGGTAACTTTGGAAAATACGCCGCGTTAGGATTTACGCCGCAGAAATCAGAAAAAATAGGAGTGAGAGTAATTTTTCTGCAACTACTCTACTACATGCATTTATGTTATATTAGTTTTATGTTATATTATAATATTGTGTTATAATTTCAGTAATTCAGTAATTTCTTACTGTTAATATTAATGAAATTATTGTAAATTATTGAATCGATTTGTCTTTGTAATAAGTAGCCATTATAAATTATAATCTACATAAAATAATTATTATAGGCCGCGTAAAAAACTTAGTGATTATTTCGCATAAGTGTAGAGGAATAGTGAAGTATATTGTATAGCAAAATACAAGTGCTTTGCTCTTGTATTCTTTATTTAGTTTGTTGTCTTGTATATACCACCTGTTTGGGATGTACGACATTTTTAGCGGGCGAGATTTATGCCCAAAGCATACAAAGTGCACAGATTGGATTCAGTGCATCAAATGCATGCATCTGCACACAATAAACGTATTACATGAAATACCTTATGTAATAACACTTGTAATATACATATGTAGAAAGTTGTAATTATTATCTATTACTTCATATACATTCATATATTTGTCTTTTTTTTCTTATTCCTTAATAAAACTTTGTAAACATTTTTTATAAATAATAAGTTAGTGTGTCATTTTTACTTATAAGCTACTTATTATTATTTGTAAATTTTTTATGAGCCGTACATACTCCCCCCCCCCCTCTCTATGAGTAGTATGTATATTCCATCTCTATATAAATACAAGGGTTTCAAAAAGTTCTTTTTTTTAATACGAAAAATAAATATTTTGGATTTTTAATATTTTTTTCATAGTAGACAGTACAAAGTTTTTCTTGATATAGTTCGTTTATCTCTTAAAATAATAGATAATACTTAATAAATTAAGTTTTTGTTAGGTTGTGAGATGTGTATATCGGAGTTACTTGTTTAAGTGTTTAAAGTATTTGTGACACTTTTAAAACATAAAGTAAAATAGGTTTATTATTTATTATCTATTATTATTACGAAAGATTGACGAAAGCAAGAAAGCAAATTCTAGTAAGGAAATAAAAAGCAGACTTAATTTTACCTCTCTTAATCGAACTTTGTAATAGCTTCGATATAAGAAACGAAGAAAAAGAAAATGTTCTTTGTTATACATGTAAAGAATAAAGAAAGTCAATTTTTCTCAATTATTGGAATTTTATTGAAATTCTTTGTTTGATTTTACGAAGCGTTAACAAGTATATGTTTAAATTGTTCCTTGATGGATTGCTAAATCGGACAATTCCGCGGTTTGTTATCTTCCCGGAACTGTGCGCTCCGATGTTATAATGATCGCGATGATTGATAAATATATAATGCAGAATGCATTTGTTCCATAATGCGTTCTTAGCTCTCGCGTTCGAGTTAGCTTCAACGACGAACGGTCTTCCGTACTGGAAACCGCGCCAGAGAAAGCGTGAAACGCAGTGCACTGACGTTAAGTGCACTTTCAGCGGTTATGATGCGCTTAGATTGGCGTTTTCCCATTTTTTTTCAAGTGACGGAACACTTTTACAATTTTATTATTACAACTTAACTAATACTATCAAAATTTAACAGCGAGAAAATCTCTCGCTCTCAATATTCTCTGTTCATATGTTTTGTTTAACTTTAATCGTATAAAAGTTAAATGTTAATCGTAAAAAATTCTATTCGTGCGCCAAATTAGACTTTGAGAAAGACATTGGAAGAATAAAAATTTATTTTGATCTTAATTCTCTTTTGATATATTAAAAATTTTATTTTATTTTGGAAAAAAGTTAATTATTTCAGCTAATATTTTTTCACTAGAATGTTAATATTTAAAAAAATTATTATTGAATATTAAAAGAGAGGGACATTATATAATGATTATAATAGGATATATTTCAAAAGTAAAATCGAATGAGTATTAAGAAAGAGGGACGTTTATATAATGATGAATAATAGGATATATTTTGAAAGATGTAAAATCACAGAACAATGGCCTTCACTTTCAGTATTTATGAAGGATATGCAATTAGTCTTCCTTTCAAAGGCGAAAAAAATAAAAAATTAATTTTTATTTTAAAACATATTTATTTCAAAATTTGATTCTAAAATTCTAAATTTGTTATTTCATTGTTAATTTAGAGAGTAAGAATGAGAAAGAGATGGCAGAAATTTAACGGAATCTTGGAGAATAATAGTTTAAAGACAGTATGTTTTTTTTTCTAGGAAACTGTACGTTCTTTCGTTTTACTTTTTAGACTTGTCGGAGTGCCAGCTCATGCAAATCCCAGACGCAGTCTACCATCTGATGCGGCACACGGAGCTGAAGAGATGCGACCTCTCCGGCAACGTGATCACAAAAATTCCAGCCAAGTTTGCCGTGAAATTTTCATTAATTACTGGTGAGCGATAAGCTATATAGAATAGCTTCAGATTGCTGTCTTTTTCTCTATTTATAAAATTTATCTTTAAGAAAATTCTTGTTTAAAATCCGACAATATTCAACAAAATACGTTTGCAGAACTGAATTTAAGCCACAATCAGATGAGCAAACTGCCTGAGGAGTTAGCTGAACTGCAAGCTCTGGAGAGACTCGATATCTCGCACAACACTTTCATCGCTCTACCATCTGTAGCTTGGCGGATACCGCACTTGAAACGACTTCTCGCTAACAACAATTTTATTATCGGTTAGTAACGATAATTTATTATTATGTAAGATTTTCATTATATAAGTATTATCAGTATCTCAAACAATTAATGGGTATAATACATCTACTCTTCTCTGAATGAGGAGTAGATGTATTCATTTTTAGGAAAATATCCACACACAAAAATAATGTAGTTATTAAAATTTAGAATATGCATGAGAACTTTAGATATGCATAAGAAATATCAATATCAAATGTACTACAAGGACTGGAATTATTTTGATTCCTGATACTGCAAATCGAAAAAAAAAAGTTTTTATGCTAATTACTGCATTTCCATCACGATCAAAGTAAAAAGACAATTTTCAAATTATCTGAATCAATAAATTTTTTAAAAATGACTTAACAATACAAACAAAACATTGTTGATTTTATTCTAGATGTTGACGTCGAGAGGCTTAGGCATGCACCTGTTCTAGAATTCATCGACCTGCAAGCGAATCCTCTTCCGCCGAGATTGCACGATCTTCTACGCACTCTGACCAGGATTACAATCGAACTTACTCCTCGGCAAATCGAGGATTGGGAGGACTTGAACGTTTAAGTCATTTCCCAAGCGAGAGCAGTCTATTTCGCGACGGAAGACGACGGAGAGACGGTTCCGACTTTCGTATTCTCTCGACGAAAATTGCTCAAGACTTTGCACGAACTAGAAGTAGAATCAATATTTTGTACAGTGATAATGCGAGCTGTGTGATAACAAGTGTCGCGGATTATAAGTCAATGATCCGCTTGTATCTTTTGTAAATGTCACTAGTGATTTATATCTGTACTTAATTATCACGGACCTATTACTGATCTTACGGAGATCGATCGATCCTTCGTTTCTTTCTTTTATATCCCATGAATTTTTAGATTTTATCGAGACATGAATGACGCTGTTATAATTAATTATCGAATTCAAGAATTTTTAAACTTCATTTATGAATGTTTTAGTATCAAAACACTTCCAGTATTGAATTTTTATCTTATAATAAATGATTGGAATGCTTAAATTATTTGAAAGATTTTCTTGAATCTTTGGATTTCTAAATGACAAACGTGCGAACATGCGTTTCTCTAAAACGCAAAAGTCTCGGATCTTAAGATCTAAAGAAATATTTGCAAATTATCATTTTGTCGTTTATGAATATAATTAACTTGTATTGACTGTATTTTTAGTGTACAATAATTTCAACTTGTCAACGTTACAGACACATTTATCATTATGCTATCTATAGCACTAACTATCATATAGCACAATTTTTTTAATATTAACATTTTGCACTCGAGTATCATCTGAAAATATAACGACGAAAAATTATAATTTTGCTCGACTATTACTGTATAAAATATTACAAAACAATGTAAAAATAAAGATACTCTGTCATTTTATATATTTTTAATTTAAAAATAAAGACCGTAATTTTTTCGTAAATTACATTTTGAGGATATTTTATATGCCTTATATTAAATCGGAAATGAAAAGATTAATATTTCACAAATTAACGAGTTTTAAATAAACTCTTACTTTACATCTCGAGCACAAAGTGTTAATAACGAATGACAAATATATCTACTATTACGTAGCTGTTAGCGTTTGGATATAGAGTGTTCTTTAAAAAAATTAATTATTTGCAATCGTAAGTTTGCAAATGTTTCCGCGAGATTATGCGCATTTAGCGCGTCGAATAATGATTACAATTCGTTTTATTTTCCTGTGTTTTTGATCTAGTCAGTCATTCTTAGACATACGGGTTTCAAGAGTTATGGACATATAGCTTTATCAAGTCTCAGATTTACGGACAATTGCATCTATGGCATTTAAATAATTTTACAAAATTTTTGGATTTATAAATTCTTGATTATTTTAAGTTCTAAATTGAAAAAAATGCAAAACTAATGAATCCGTTGATCTCCAATTACATCTTCAGATCTACAAAAATTTGAATGTAACATAAGACGTTACACAATGCAGTAGCAGAAGAACGCATTTTTTTCAATCATATTTTGCAGAACATTGCATTTATACATCCTAATTACAGTTACAGATTATCGCAATTTATACTTTATTTATACGAATGTACCCTATTCTCATGAGAGAATTTGCGGATCAGTGAAGTTATTGATTTGTATTTTATATTTATTCGCTGCTTCGATGCGTCAGTAGTTAAAATTCTGTAAGATGTGTATCACAATCGTATATACAGTTTTCGTAACAGAAGAATAGAAACTGCGCAATATTTTCAAAATGGATGGATAATGGTTTTATTCGCTTATATCTTCTATATTACATAAAATAAACTATTTAAAAATTGTCGAGCTAATTTGTTTATTAATTGTTTATTAATAAAAAAACGTGAATGGTACTTATGGTAGAACATATTAGCTCCAACAAATGGAAGATCAATGTTCTACAATACATTCAGCCAAAGGGGGGAATCTAGTTTAGAACGCTGAAAGCTGTTTCTTTGCGAATTTTTTTATGAACGAATCATGAAGCTGGATATTTCCAAAGCTTTAGGTGATTTACTGTTTATTTGAAAAATACAAAATAATTTTTTAATAAATAAATAATGACTGTAATAAAAAGTTATTTATTAATTGATATTGTGCTTCAATGCCGAAGTTTGTAAATTGGCGTGCAATTTGGAACCCGTAATTCTTGCCTGAAACAAAAAATTTTTTAAATTAAATAATATTTTATCCTTGATGAATTAAAAAATAGGAGAAAAGTATCAAATTGTAAGAATCATGGAATTTTGAAAAAAAGTAACGATTTTGAATTAAAAATTTCGATTTATTTATGCAGAAATAATCGTTTAGATTAATTTTTTAATAAACATTTTTAATTCATCCAAGAGGATTAACAATTATATATAATCAAAAAGCTTTACAGGAAGTTAATTGGTCGAATAGTTTTTGAATAATCTTGCACTAATTTCGGAAAAGTAGTTTTGAGAAAAACACTTTTAAAGTTTTCGTTATCTAAAAATAGTACTTTTTGGCAATTTATCGTTAATCTGCTATCTCTTTGCCTACAGCAAACCTTCCGCTTCTTCATAAAACTCGTTTTATCGCGTTATTTGCAATCTCCGAGTTGTACAAGCCTCTTTCATGCTTATCGATATCGTTTCTGCCTCGTAACTCGCTGTTCGTCGTAATTGTCGGGTAATATTTTACAATGTTGGCGAATATTTATTTCTAGCAATTGCATTATCTTTAAAATGCCAGAATGCCTTTCATTGAAGGCACATGACATGCGGCAACGAAGGTGGCGATTTCGATCATTTTTGCGCCAGAATAAGTGTTTCGGAATGATGCGTCAAATGGTGAAATTAAAATTCTCGTTTGAGTTTTGCGTATACTTTCTCTGCTAAAGATCAATAATGCCAAGCTAGGAACCGAGTATCGAAGCACAATGGACGCCACGCGCGCTATATATCTGCGCGACGCGTACCTCAAGCTGTAACAAAAGCATTTCGGTCTAAAACTTGATATATTTTCTGAGAATAATATTACTGATTAAAGAAAAAAAAATCGAAAATTTTGACCCTCAAAACCAGGTTCTTTTCTAAAATAAATCATATCCCACACAACACATAGATGTATGTTTTGTATGATGTACGTTGTATGTCCATTGTATGTCCTCAAAAATCCTAGTTATGTTCTGATATCTTGAATGTCCATAAGAATGTCCGAAGAGTATTCTGCTTTTAGCATAGCTGCGATAAAATGTCTATAAGACATATTCGGAACTTTGGATCACAAAGTTCAATATTACATATGTTTAATATATTTCTGATATACATCATGAATATACATTTGAAATTCGAGCTCTGATGTTCTTTACATTAAATAAGACATGTCGAAGATAAGATAAGATGTCCTAAGGACATCCATTAAATGTCTAGAGGATATCCGCTGTCTCGGGAATGTCCGCTACATATGTCCATATAAGCGTTGAATATTATTGTTATCATACTCATTGATATCGTATTATTATTATTATTGTTACTATTAATACTATTTTTGTCACTATTGAATCATCAATGTAGTGATATGTTGACATTCATAATAACAAAAGTATAAAACAAAATCTGTATATAAAATTAATTCAAGTAATTATTATTTATTTTTATAAATATCATTTACCTTATTCCTTCCTTCTTCCTTATTTCTTCAGGCCAGATTGAACTTTCATTTGATCTGATCTGACATATAGACTGATCGCATTTCAATTAAAAATCGATAAGACAGAGATACCTCCTTGCTATCGAATTATTATTATTACCGCCGATAGATAATATTACGTTCGATTCGTGTGTAGTACATACGTAAGATCATAAAAAAAAATTTAAACTAATGAAAAATTATTTAAAAAGAATATTGATAATAACTGTAAAAATTATACAAAACTGAAGATATGTTCACAAATTTCATTATTTACATGAGAATTTTAATATCGAATATTCTCTACGACACGCGTTGTTTAAACTTGGAATATTATTTAAAAGACTTTACTTGTCATATTATATATATTGATGCCGTTCTAAACAAAAAAAACTTTACATATTTCACGAAAAATTGAAATTTATAATGTTAGTAATATTCTAATAAAAAAATCGGTAAATAACAAAGTAATAGAAAATTTTACGATGCAACAGTGAAGATATAATGCATATTAATATGATAAGCACTTTTAAAGCAAAGTAAATACACAAAACAAAATAAATGACATGAAATTCGAAAGAACTAAACATACAGTATTTAATAATACAATATTGTAATTAATTATCGTATTGTTATGAATAACGTACATAAATAATTATAAGATTATCGATATGTTTTGTTATTTTTCATTTCATATTCAGATTATTTTTAATATAATCTTTGATATAAATTAAATTGTAAAATAAGTTACATATAAAATCATAATTATGAATAAGAGAGAATTGTTGAGTGAAATCAGTGGATCAAGATGTTATTTATATTTCCAGCTTATTAAAATATATTATATATTGTAGAATATATAGCTTGAAGTTATACATAAGATAAGGAGAAACGAGTCACAATTAAATGTATTATGTTAATGATCAATATTCAAATAAACATGCATTATTTATTGTGTGTCTGCAGTTATATGTAACACATTAAATTTTAATTAACTGAACAAACATGAGCAAAGGACATTAATAAAATTATTGATATAATAACGGAAAAAAACTTAGAAAGAATAATTCGATTGCCAAATTGTTTTTTAAATCTCTTTAAAAGTAATTATCAAAGCATGAAAAATCGATGTGAACAAACGAACGAATTATCACTTCCGCTTCATAACAGTGACCAAGGCGAATATTGATGATATTCGTGACATAAGACTCTAATTTAGATAATTCCTATTTTTTTTCGTAAATCATTTCCCAACTAATAATTCAACAACTTTAAAAATGTTAATAGCCATCAACCGGTATTGAAATTATTGAAATACGGAATCCGGATCTCATCCGGGTGAAAGTCGGATTTAATGCATGCAAGGACCTTTCATTTTCAACGAAGCGTTAGGAATTGCATGTCACAATAAAAATCGTTATGAGACCCCAATATTTTCCTCAGATTTTCTTTTTATCAATATATTATTAGATATCAGCAAAAGTAACTTTAAAAATCTGAATTCACATAAAACAAAATATTATATTGAATTAATTAATTTTTCTTCCACATGACATTTAAATGCTTCACACATGTTTTAATTTTACAAAAATGCTACCATGTTTCTTTCATAATTGCGTGTTTATTCATAAGGTATATAAATTATACTAAATCTTCATTTCACAATTATTCACAATCTCCGCTAGAATTTCGTGATTCGTGGCTGAGAGATTTCTCATGACACTCCACCTACAAATGTTCCTTTGATGATCCTTCTGTAGAAACACTTTTCTTCGCTTCGTCAATTTCTCTTTGCATAAATTTTCTAATAAATTATCGCGAATCACTATATATATGTTGCAAATTCTTCATAAAAAGTGCAAACGACAGTGCGAATTACATGACATGCAAAGTGACTGACGATTTGCTACGATCGATACGCGATGGATGCGGAACCGACAATGAGATCATTGCGAATACGACCGGCTTCTCGGATCACGTTTAACGCACGTCTAATGTCGACGAGGCCTTAATAATCACAATACTTTGCGACCCACACCTCTGTGTCACACTAAGTGTGCAAATCATGCGGCTGATAAACGCGACGTGAGGCAATCCACTTTCTGGGACGCTATTGCCCACATCCCTCGTGCGTTAATCGTGGTTAATTCGACTTATCGGCTTCCTAAATGTTACTTACGAGACAAGCTCGACAAATCGGTAAATGTGACGAGAATTGGGCACGTACTGTAACGATCTTACTATCCGGAGCGTATCCCGAAATATACAAATTTCGAGTAAAACCCGGAAATGTTTCTGAAGAAACGTACCATTTATTGCACATGCCAGGAAGAAACTGTAACAGAAATGTTAAATGACACACGAAAAATTAATGAAAATTTACGAAAGGAATAAGATATTGAGAGAGAGCTGAGACGGAAGAGCTATTATAGAAGTGAGATAAATAAAAGAAAGTGTGATGGAAAAGAGAAGAGAATAATTCTTGAAAAATTACGTGATTGTCGTTTTATAATATGTGTAATAGAATTACTTTTTGTAATTTTTATATTTAATTTCAGTTAATTTGTATTATCGTTTTTCAATTTCATCTTGAACGCATATTAAATGTGACATTAAAACATATTGATTTTAAACTAAATGTAATAAATTTAATAAATTTTTATAGCAATTAATATAATAATAATATAGCTAGCTATTTTTTTATGTTTTCATCTCCATGTCACGCTGTATGCAAACGCTATTGTGACTTTGCAATCAAAGTTATAATACTTTCATCATATTGACATTCTATCATTACTTTAAATTATATACTTGTTCTTTTATCGTTTTAACATACTGAAAAAGACCCAGTTTCGACCAAAAATATAATTTATTGTTTGTATATAGACATTTAAATATAATTTCTGCGCTAAAAAACCCTGCATGACTTATAAGCTCCTTATCAGTTGCATTTATATTTATTGTTATATCACTTATATCTAGTTGTAATATGTATTATATGAAAGTATCTTTTTTTATAGATAAATTTTAATGGAAACATTAATATAATTTGAAAAGTTCTGTGTTCCGCGACATAACTTATGGGATTTTATGTCAGTTATTTTGCTTTACTTGTTGTAAATTTATTTTATCAATCAATAAAATGAATAAGTTACAAACTATTATATTTTATTAAAATTGATGCTATGTGTGTTCAAGAATTAATTATTTATAATTATTTATAATTATTTATAATTATTATTTATATATTATTATTTAATAATTAATATTATTATTATATTAATATTATATTAATATTATATTAATATTATAATATTATATTAATATTATTATTATATTAATATTATAAATTAATATTATTTATAATTATATATAGTATTACATTTTATATGCATATGTATATATGTATATAGGTATATATGTAAAATAAGCCAAGTAAAATTAGTCGTTGTATAACATTATTGTACTTTTCTTGTAAAGAAGAATTTTTTTATTTGTATGCATTCAAAAGATATTTTTAAAAATGTACATATTTTTTCTTTGCACCAATTTATGTCATATTTAATCTTGGAATAAGATCTTGGGAATGAGATTAAAGAAAATAACGTAATTATAGGTTTTGCTATATCAAAATATAATTCTTTATTTTTATGTCATATATATTGAATATATAGTATATGAATATCCTATACTATAATTTTTTTAAAAAGAAGTCTGTGGAAATTTTTGTATTTTAAAAAATTTTCATAATATTTTGTTTATACGAAAATTTATTTTTTTTACTTCATTATTTATTTCATATCAATTTTAATTTAAAAATCAATTATTTCAATAATTGATAATATTCTTGAGGCTTCCATAAGTGCTTTCTATATAAAGATTATGTGTTTCGCGGATTTCCTCCGTGTCCAGATCCATTCTTGGAATGCCAACGTTTCGTGAACCTTGCGGTCCAAGAATGGATCTGAACATGGAGGAAACCTGCGAAACGCATAATCTTTATATTTCAATGATTTTTTTATATTTATCAAATTTATTTTTATTAAAATGTAACTTTGTGTATAATTTTTTTTTTATTTATATTGCTAGT